>NC_084824.1:36462120-36610734 GCF_958449725.1 Rosa rugosa
GATCTTCTTGAATCACTCTAACAAACATCTCCATAAAATTATATGAAAATCCGACGGTCAGATTCTCACGAATCGCCTTCCGAATCACTATTTCTCAATTATACGAAGATCCAACGGTCGGATCTTCGCCCGTGACCTCACAAAGTCACCGGGACAGTCATACGATCAACATATCCAAAATTGAAGCAAAACCGATGGTCAGATCTTCACAGATCGTAAACCGAAGATAAACGTAAAAACGTTAAATAGTAACGTCAAAACGTAAATCCACTATTTATCAACTTTTTCTAACATGACCATGTTATATATCAAAACGCTCGTATGGATGCATAGATCATCGCCTAGATAATGAAAACTCGAAATATGGTCTGATGCGCCGCCACAAGCGGTGGTCAGTGGGCGGTCAACGCGGCGGTCAACGCCGGTCAACCACCTCAGATGGCAAAGTGACCAACTACAAACTGGTTCAAAATGAAAGGGTGGTCGACTTTCATACCTGGAGCTAAGTCTGGTTTGGCCTAGATCGTCCTAGATCAAGCGTTGAAGTTGGATTAATCTCGTGCGTCTGATCAGATTTCAGATTAAATCAGGGACGTCGAAAAAGTCAAACCATGATCTAGCGTTCTATACACAAAATCGTGATGAAAGGCTTACATGGGGATGATCAGCATGAAGAGGAGATCACGAAAATGGGAACGATCGGCCCATGCAACGCCGGAAAAGTGGTTTTCCGGTCGGGTCGGGTTCTAGCTTCGGGGGGGCTTCGATCCACTTCTGGGGGCAGCGGCGGAGCAAGATGACACCACCAGGCGACTGGGCGTGCGGCGGCGAGTTCGGGAGGCGCCGGGTCCTGAGCTGGAGGTGGCCGGAGGGTGGTGAAAAAGCCGGGTCGGGTCGAGCTCGACCCGCCGGGTCTGAGGGTTTTCGATCGAGAGAGAGAGAGAGTCCGGGGGACTATTCCGCAAAAACAGAAAAGTTTCGTCCTTAATGAATAAATCAGAAATTTTTCCTATTTATAGAAAATTCCCAATTTTCAAATATTCATAACTTAATCATACGAACTCCGAATAATGCGTTCCACATGTCCACGAACTCGTATCGACGAGCTCTACAACTTTCATGAAGGAAGTTTTCCCAAATTTTGAACGTATAAAAAGTCAACTTTGTTGACCCCCTAAAAACGTTCGTTTTCGAAAATAAAATCGTTCGAACTAATTCCACAACTTCTCCAAGCTTCGTACTCGCTCCTACTATCGTGAAATCATTTCTAAAAATCCACGGAATTTAATTTGGATTTTTTTCCGGGGTATTACAATCTACCCTCCTTAAAGAAATTTCGTCCCGAAATTTAAGCGTAAGTCAATTCCTCTCGATTAAGGTTGACCTAACTATAGAATCTCCATCTTTTCCAAATCTGTAGTAATCTACAAAGCCTCAATCCTTTGTATAAAAATACATTCCTATGGCCACTAAATCCTTTCATCACAAACGTAAACTCACACAACAACTGCTCAACAACACTCCACATCACATACACAAAATCGTCACATGGATCATCTCATAGATCCTCACATAGATCTTCACATAGATCATCACATAGATCTTCACATAGATCATCACTCTGTACTGGCATACAAGCACAGTAAACACTCCCACAAAGTGTTTCGCTACTCAATTAGCATCACGGTAAATCTCCATAGTAAAACTTAAGCATGCACCACTCTTCACAACCATAGAGATGCATCACTCAAAACAAATCATCCCCAAAAGCACGCCAATAAATTATGTCACCCAATGATGATGACTTGGGCTTGCTCAATCATTGGACTAAGCACTAGGGCTGGCCAATTGGGCCTGAAGAAATCGGACCATCCACATTTCGAACCGGCCCAAACCATTTTGGGTTTAACATTTGGGCCTACTATTCGAGCTTACTATTTGGGCTTACTATTTGGCCCACCAACTTCCAGCTCGGCTACGGTATGAAATTGTACATACCGTATATACGTATGCATACCGTACAGATCGTATATACGTATGCATACCGTACAACTGTATATTCGTATGCATACCGTACAGACCGTATATACGTATGCATACTGTACAACTGTATATAAGTATACATACCGTACAGACCGTATATACGTATGTATACCGTACATACCGTATATACGTCCGTATATCAAGCATATACGAGACCCAAAAATATTTGTAAGAGGTAGGGTTCGAACTCCCGACCTCAAACACGAAGGTTTTGCTCCCAACCACTGAAGCAAGAGCTGCCTTCATTAATATATGCTCACGTGTTATATTTATTATGTCATAAGTGACATAAATAAAATAACGGGGAAGGCAAGGTTCGAAACCTCAACCTGCCGCACGAAACCTTTGTCCCCTAACCACTGGAGCACAAGCTGTGCTTAATATAATGTGTACAAATTTTATACTTATTATGTCATAAACGAACATAATAAAAATAAACGAGAGGCGAGGTTCGAACCTCAGACCTCTTGTACACGAACTGTACACTCAACCACTCGAGCACGGCTGCTCACGTTATTATCCATACCAATCCTTTTATTTAAACCAACTGTTTCAACAATTCGGCCCAAAACATCCAAGACTGTTGCAGAAACCCAGCCCAACGTATCCAAAACTGTTACAGAAATCTGGCCCAACTCATCCAAAACTGTTTCTGAAACTCGGCCCATCAGGCCTCCACCCACAGCTACAGTGATGCCTTGATCCGAGACAGGCCCAAGTACGGCCCACTTGTGTCACGGCTTATCCCTTCCGTGATTTACGGCAGTCAAATCTGCTTTCGGCTAAAGCTGTCTGCCACAGCATCTCGAGGTTCGGCCTGTCCCCTTACACGCTCTCCACGCGCCAACAACTTTTCCGGGTTTTCGGATGACTTTAATCCAACGCGTGGATTCAAATTCTGAGATCGTTCATCCAACGGTGGAGATCTGCTCACCTTGTTCTATAAATAGGTGCATTCTGGAGAAAAACTGTTCACACCAAAAGAAAAGAAATTTTCTTCCGAGCTCAAGTCTTTCTCTCTCAACTCTTCAGCCTTTCTCTTCTCAAATCCTTTCTTCATCAATTTCGATCCTTCTCTTCTGATCTTCTCTCCCATCTAGTTGATTCAATCCCATCTTTCCTCTGAACTTTCAGATCTTCAATCTTTTCCTCCAAATCTTCAATCCTTCTTTCTCAGATCTTTTCTTCCATTTGAAGATTCGATCTCATCTTTCCTCTGAGAATCTCAGATCTCCAATCACCAGTTCAACAACTCCAATCCTTCTAACAAAATCTCCCTCAAACACTAAACCATGTATTCCTCGATTTTCACATCCTCTCACTCCATGACCCAAGAGCCACGAACTCTGCAACTAATGGAGCTCCAAACCCCGCAACAAATGGAACCACAACAACAGCAACCAACAGAGGAGGGAGGAAACACCCAAGCAGCTGGAAGTAGTGCCAACGTGGATTTCTGGCGAAGCCGTACCAGGTGGATTCCTACTCCAGAACAAATAAGAATCCTCAAGGATCTTTACTACGTCAAGGGATTTAAGTGCCCAACTACAGAGCAGATTCACGAGATCTGTCTCCAGCTGAACCAGTATGGGTATGTTGAGGGTAAGAACATTTACTTTTGGTTCCAGAACGTCAGGGCTCGAGAGAAGCAGATGAATAGGTGTAATCAGGCTGCTCCAGTGCCCATGGGAACTAGTTCTCTTGGTACTGGTAGATCCATTGATCTCAATTTTGGGTCCACTGGTTCTACTGGTGCTGGTGGATCCATCGACATCAATTTTGGGCCAGCTGGTGGATCCATTGACATCAATTTTGGGTCCACTAGTTCTACTGATGATGGTAGATCCATTGATCTCAACTTTGGTTCCACCTATTCTACTGGTAATGAAGGATTTCTTGATTTAAATTTTATTTCATATTCTTCCTCACACTTCAACACTAATACCAGTCCAACTCTTTTGGCACAACAGGAGGACAAACATCCCTGCAACAACGAGGAGGAGATCACCAGGAGGTTCAAACTCTTCCTCTGTTCCCCGTGCACGGCGAGGACGTCTTTGGTAACCTGAAGACTACATCCGAGGAAGGTAGCGTATTTGGTTACTATTCTGGTGGCTCAGGCGGTTACAACAGTGGCTCTAACGTTTCTCTTGAGCTCAGCCTCAATCCATCCGGAGCTGCTGACTAGGCTTAGTATAGCATAGTCCTTGTTTTCCTTTTTTTTTTTTTTTTTTTTTTTTTTTTTTTTTTTTTGTAATATAACTCAATAAGATGGTGTGCATGTTTTCTTTTCTTTTTGTTTAACCAACAACAACACCAAGGATCGAACCTTGGTCACCCAATACTATTTTCAAAACCATAAACAACTCTACTGCACACATCTTTCATAATGATGCAATAAAAACAATCACTCAAAAAGAATCCAACAATCAATTAAGTCGCATCGAGGTCTAGCTAGGATCCTCTGAGTCAAACCAAACACAACAATTGCATCGATAGGATTAGGGATTTATAAAGCTAAACACATCCTGAGTTAGCTAGGAAAAACCCACGTTTTTAGAGTTACTCTTACCACTCTTATAGAATCTCGATAATTCCATCTATCAATTGTTTCAACAAAAACTCACCACAATTCAATCCCTAACATTTAGCGATTCAGAAATCAAATCAAACTCCATATCACATAGTAATTCACTTGAACCACTATGGATACCTAACAAAGTCACTAAAATCAATACCCAAAATTGCACTTAACCATTTCTCCTAAAATCCATTACCGCAGAAACACACCCTCATCTAATAACATTTACAGAGAGTTGACTCTAAATCTCCCCATTATTTACCGACCAAGATCAAACTCCATTTCAAAACTTTAAGTGTCCCGCCTACTTAAACTTAAAACACAAACAACCTCAAATTCACTGCAGTCCATCTCCATACTACGATCCAACACTTAAGAAAACTAGTTCACCACACAAAGGCCACAAAATTCAATTTCATTCACTTGAACAAAACTATATTCACAAGTCACGGTCAGGTCATCAACCCATGGTGTTCAAATGAATAAATTTCAAATCCAGTTTTCCTTGTGAATCGTAACGTATCGTTCCAAAATGATGCAAGCAACATCAACCACGTATATAAGACATATCTCACGAACTCAATTCAAATTCCGAATCACCAAAACTACTACTAATTCCAATTCTACCAACAATCCTGATTCTGAAGGAATTATAGTACTCAACGACAACCCAAAACAATGGTCTCTCATCTCTAACCATCGAGCACAAAATAAAATTCTTGTCTCGCACCTTAAACCCTGCTTAACAACTTACAAGCACAAGGAAGAAGTAACCACAATAATTTCTTTCCTAACCTCAACCCTACTAACAAACTCCACAAGGACATCTCATTACAAAACAAGATATTTAATCCTTGATACGTACATCCCATCCAAACGTCTGTACGTCCAACTTAAGAAGACAAAATTTATAACAATTCATACTCGTATCCACACTAGGTACGTGCATAGGTCAACATCATGCCTTCAACCAACACTTCAACATCCAAAAGGACCTCACTTCCATAAAACAAATCTCACCGACTCATCAGAGTTAAATCTAGAGGTCTCTATTCCTCGAAGATTACAACCTGCGGAAACTAAATTTATTCTAATACGAACTTAGAAGACAACTCTACCGTCCTACAGACATACACGCTGTCTAGACCCCATACTAAGACATACCCAATGATTATACCAGTACCGAAGAGTATATGATGGGGATCCGCTGCAGACGGGCCATCACTCGGGGAGTACTGATTATCACCAAATATGTACCTTACGCTCTGATACCAAACTGTCACGCCCCGAATTTTGAATAATAAATTCAAATCCGAAACATGAATAATTACAATTACAAAATCCAAATCTCGAAACTTCGAGTTCATTATTACAATTCACTCTCACAAGCAATATTGTAAAGCTCAAATGAGCATAACACACCTCACAACGTACAATTGCTGTAAAACTCTAACAATTGCTCTAACCGCACGATCACCGTCCTGGTTCTCCTGTCCTGTAGGATTACCCGCTACACAATTTGAATAGTGTACCGGGAGTTGCAACAACACAAAACCCGGTAAGCTTTTTACAGCCAGTATGAGTAAACAAGAAGAACTGTTGATTTAATAAAATACATTTCCTTTAACTCAAGTATAGAAATGTAGAAACATCACAATTACAATGATCACCACAAAACCACTTCACTTTCTCACTCTCATATATATATAAATATATATATATATATAAATATTATACACTTATGAGTCACTCCCCGTTACCCTCATAAGGTCACTCAACATTTGGCAGACAGACTAGAGCTCTAACTGATCGTTTCCACCTACCCGGCGCGAGGGCGTGGTTCACGATTTAATGCTATTAGTTTCCACCTACCCGGTACAAGGGCGTGGTTCACTAATAGATGCCATGGTCACCCCCGTGACCTATTGATCTCCACAGATCAATATATCTCAACAAATCAACAATTTATTGTTTCTCAACAATAAATTTAATACCTCTCACAATATTGTTGCTTTTCAACAATAAACTCAACACAACCATAACAGTACATAATATCTCACAATTTCAACAATACATATTATTTCACATAAATAATATATATATAGATAGACATTCACACAGGAATGCCCATTAATACCAACTATAGTTCATATGATTGCAAAATAAAGCAATTAATTATATTGGGTTCGTAATATGAACCACGTGAGGTTTACTCACCTCTAATCCAGCTGCGTCTTCTTAACAGCTCCATTAACAATCTCACGAATCGTCCGCCAAATAAATCCATCGATCACCTAATCCAATAATGATCTTAACTTAGCCAACAACTCAAAAGCACACATATACGGAAACCCACGGTCGGATTCTAATTTTAATGATGATCCAACGGTCAGATCGAAATTATACGATGATCCAACGGTCGGATCTGAATTTAATGATGATCCAACGGTCGGATCCTCACGGATCGCCTTTAGGATCATCCTCCAAAATTATCACGAAGACTCAGATCTTCTTGAATCACTCTAACAAACATCTCCATAAAATTATATGAAAATCCGACGGTCAGATTCTCACGAATCGCCTTCCGAATCACTATTTCTCAATTATACGAAGATCCAACGGTCGGATCTTCGCCCGTGACCTCACAAAGTCACCGGGACAGTCATACGATCAACATATCCAAAATTGAAGCAAAACCGATGGTCAGATCTTCACAGATCGTAAACCGAAGATAAACGTAAAAACATTAAATAGTAACGTCAAAACGTAAATCCACTATTTATCAACTTTTTCTAACATGACCATGTTATATATCAAAACGCTCGTATGGATGCATAGATCATCGCCTAGATAATGAAAACTCGAAATATGGTCTGATGCGCCGCCACAAGCGGTGGTCAGTGGGCGGTCAACGCGGCGGTCAACGCCGGTCAACCACCTCAGATGGCAAAGTGACCAACTACAAACTGGTTCAAAATGAAAGGGTGGTCGACTTTCATACCTGGAGCTAAGTCTGGTTTGGCCTAGATCGTCCTAGATCAAGCGTTGAAGTTGGATTAATCTCGTGCGTCTGATCAGATTTCAGATTAAATCAGGGACGTCGAAAAAGTCAAACCATGATCTAGCGTTCTATACACAAAATCGTGATGAAAGGCTTACATGGGGATGATCAGCATGAAGAGGAGATCACGAAAATGGGAACGATCGGCCCATGCAACGCCGGAAAAGTGGTTTTCCGGTCGGGTCGGGTTCTAGCTTCGGGGGGGCTTCGATCCACTTCTGGGGGCAGCGGCGGAGCAAGATGACACCACCAGGCGACTGGGCGTGCGGCGGCGAGTTCGGGAGGCGCCGGGTCCTGAGCTGGAGGTGGCCGGAGGGTGGTGAAAAAGCCGGGTCGGGTCGAGCTCGACCCGCCGGGTCTGAGGGTTTTCGATCGAGAGAGAGAGAGAGTCCGGGGGACTATTCCGCAAAAACAGAAAAGTTTCGTCCTTAATGAATAAATCAGAAATTTTTCCTATTTATAGAAAATTCCCAATTTTCAAATATTCATAACTTAATCATACGAACTCCGAATAATGCGTTCCACATGTCCACGAACTCGTATCGACGAGCTCTACAACTTTCATGAAGGAAGTTTTCCCAAACTTTGAACGTATAAAAAGTCAACTTTGTTGACCCCCTAAAAACGTTCGTTTTCGAAAATAAAATCGTTCGAACTAATTCCACAACTTCTCCAAGCTTCGTACTCGCTCCTACTATCGTGAAATCATTTCTAAAAATCCACGGAATTTAATTTGGATTTTTTTCCGGGGTATTACAAAGTATATCAGAGTTAATCCATAAATTTAACTACGAATCTAACTAATTAAATCAATTTTTTCAGCTTAGTGTTCTGCATTTATCAGTAAATTACTCGTTCAATGCCTTTGAACTTCAAGTAAGAGACAACAAACATCTACATTGACATGAAATTGAACCAAATCCTAACAATTCACACTCGCACAATCACAGGCTCATCGTACAGAAGAGAGAGAGAGAGAGAGAGTACTGCCATTTCCAGATCTGTTTTCACAGAAGCTTGCTCCTTCACCAATTTCTCTGCAAACGAAGGGAACGAACAAGAAATCATCACGGAAATTCAAAATCACCAATGAAATCAACTAGAAAACTGAGAAATTCTAATCAATCAGAACCTGCGGTGAGCTTCAAATTCGCCAAGCTTCCCAACAAAGTCGACTCCGGCGGACGTGAAGAGTAGGCGAAGGTCTTTGGAGGTCCTTCTGAGACCGATTTGGATAGGGACTTGAACTGATCCAAGCTCCTCATGCTTGAAAATTGAAACCCTAGAAAATTGGGGATTTCGAATTCAGCAAAGAATGAATGGGGATCTGGCCTCGTCGTTGTTGAAGGAAAGGTACCTAAAGTCATTGTGTGGGTTGGTATGATTAGCCAATGGAGAAGGCTGTACAGAAATGGTAGCAGAGATAAAATTCTGGGGAAATCAAAGAAATTTAGATTTCCAATCTCAAAACCCAAACAAAGATACCTATGCTGCCTCAGAACAAAATTGATTTGAGAGTTCGATTCAGATCTACAGTGGCCAGAACTCAATTTCAACCTCTCACGAGACCAACCACCGCCTCCAAAGCTACAACCATTGCCAAATCGAAGCTAACACCACCACCGAAGCCAATCGAAGCCACAAGCAACCAAATAAAGCAACAATCACCACCGCCAATAGATCTGAAGCGATGGGATGGGAAGGGAAGCGATTTGAAGAACCCTTGAAGCAGAGTTTGTTCTAATTAATCTTAGCATTGTCGAAGAGTGATGATTGCGGTCGGGGTCGGGGTTTGTCGAAGAGTGATGGTCCTGGTCGGGGTCGGGGTCGCGGTTTTTAGAGGAATGGTTTTGTTGAATACAAGTTGTCGAGAGAAAGGCCAACGAAGAAAGTTGTCGAAGATAGAGAGAAATGCTAGCTATGTCGAAGAGAGTTTCAATTTTTTGCCCAAGTGTAGAGGGCAACCCCTCGTTTAGGGCATGGACACGGGCATGGGCACGGGCTCATTAGTTAATGGACAAGCCCTCGTACAATATGTTGTCCAAATGTTCAAATTTTGAATTTTGGGTTTGCGCTTTGGGGGGTTTCTCTCTTGCTAATTGACTTCATTCATACCACAGTTTTAGACTTATCCGTTGTACCAACCAATATATGTTCTAACTTTCTAGATATCAGATGAAGCTAAAGCTTAGAGTTTGGGGTGAAAACTAGCACCACTAAATGGTGGGAAGATTGGCGCTCAAAGTTTTTCACAGTCATACCACGCTTCTATTCATAAACGTCTTCTGAAGCAATACATAATTTCAGCATGAAAAACACCCGTTGGTTGAATTCACATTAGAAGACAGAAATTTTACAACCGTCGTCTCAATAATGAGAAATAATTCACACCACGGAAAACAGTGTAGCGTCGTATAAGAGGTGTCGTGTGAAGCCTTTTGTGTAGTAGTGCTCTTTGGGACACCCACAAGCCATGGTGAGGCCCAACCGCTACTTGCGTCTTGTAGCCCTATGTTCAAGCTACGCTACAGTATCCGGAAGTCGCAAATCCGTCGCCGGGAAGCCACCTTTCCGGCCTTGCCAAGTTGCCTCCATAATAGGCATTTCTATACTAGAATAGTTGTTTGCTTGTCCCACATCGAAAACCATGTAAAGGAGATGGCTTCCTTCACTTATAAAAGGAATGCCTCCTCTCATTTAAACACCATCCCATTACATCTTTTGTAATCTCTTTGGGCCGCAAGGCCCGAACACACTAGTTAAACATTCAAGTGGACGTAGTCTCCCGCTAAGGCGGAGGCGAACCACTATACATCTCGTGTCAATCTCTCTCTCTCTCTCTCTCACTTAAGCTAACTAGAGACCCCCTCGGTCACTAACGTTAACATGTCCGTTGGACATTGATGTGGCTGAGCGGTTGCCAGTCTCGCCAGTGAATCAGCCTTGGCGTTCTTTTCCCTGGGGATCTGTGATAGTGTGAAATTTGAATTTTTTGAGCAGTGTCTTGACGTACCCCAAGTATGCCGCTAACTGTTGGTCCTTGGCTTGGAAGCTGTCGTTGACCTGGTTAACGAGTAATTAAGAGTCGCTGAAGATGTTGACGCTGATACCGCTAGGTATATGTACAGTGTTTCTCCTTGCACAGGAATGGAAAGGAGTGGGACTGCCTCCAGGTATTCTTTCAAGCCCTGGAACGCCGCCTGACACTCTGGGTTCCAGTTGATGACTTTCTTGTGAGTTGTTTTGAGGACTTTGAAAAATGGGGCACACTTATCAGTGAGTCTGGAGATGAATCGAGAAAGGGCGGTTAACTTGCCCTGGAGGCTCTGGACGTGTATCTTCCACTCAGGGTCCTTCATGTCGAGGATGGCTTGTACCTTGTCCGGGTTAGCCTCGATGCCTCGTTCGCTGACGATATAACCCAGAAACTTGCTGGCGATGACGCCAAAGAAACATTTTTCTGGGTTGAGGCGCATACCATAGGCCAAGAGAATGGTTATTATGATTATGAGGTTTGCCACATGTCCGCTGGCTTTTATGCTCTTGACCAACATGTCGTCCACGTAGACCTCGACTATCTTTCCGAGATGTTCCACGAACATGGCATTCATCAGTCGTTCATAAGTTTCGTTGGCGTTCTTCAGACTGAAAGGCATAACATTGTAGCAGTATAGGCCCTTGTCGGTGGTGAAAGTGGTGCATTCCTGGTCGCCTGGATGCATCTTGATCTGATTATAGCCGGAGAAAGCGTCCATCATGCTAAGGAGCTCATGTCCGGCGGTTGCATCAACCAGTTGATCAATGCGGGGTAGTGGGAAACTATCCTTTGGGCATGCCTTGTTAAGATTTTTGAAGTCGACACACATCCTCCACTTTCCGCTGGGCTTTTTTACCATAACCAGGTTGGAAATCCACTGGGGATAGATGACTGTTAACGTTAGTGACCGAGGGGGTCTCTAGTTAGCTTTAGAGAGAGAGAGAGAGAACGACACAAGAAGTATAGTGGTTCATTTCCCACCTTAGCGGGAAACTACGTCCACTTGAATGTTTAACTAGTGTGTTCGGGCCTTGCGGTCCAAATGGATTACAAAAGATGTAATGTGATGATGTTTAAGTGGGAGGAGGCATTCCTTTTATAGGTGAAGGAATGCTTCTTCTTTACATGGTTTTCGATGTGGGACAAGCAAACAACTATTCTAGTATAGAAATGCCATATTGTGGAGGCAACTTGGCAAGACCGGAAAGGTGGCTTCCCGGCGACTGATTTGCCACTTCCGGATACCGTAGCGTAGCTTGAACATAGGGCTACAAGATGCAAGTAGCGGTTGTGCCTCACCATGGCTTGGGGGTGTCCCAAAGAGGGTGTCAATTATGCTTGGTGAGATAGCAAACTAGCCTTGCTAGTAGAGGTATCTACAATGACTTGACGGATGAACCCAATGCCCTGGAGCTTGGCAACCTCCTCTCCTATTGCACGGTACTTTTCTTCATCAAAGGCCCTCCGCTTCTGTATGATAGGATAGAAGGATGGTTTGATGCTCAACTTGTGCGTGATGATTTCAGGGGAGATACTTGCATGTCTGCGTATGACCATGCAAAGACGGCAGCCTTATCGCGTAGGAATTGAGTGAGTTCCGCCGCTACCTCTGGGTCTAATTGGGCGCCTATGCGGACTGTCCGCTCAGGGTGCTCGTCCGACATGCAGACAACTTTCAACGACGTTTCTGGGTTGACTGGCTCCTTCTTTACATATTTCTTCTCGTCATCCCTAGGGTCCTCGAAGATATTTGGAGGCGGTGCCTGGTTTCCCACCGTCAAGATTTCATGGCGGCGCGTTGACCGTGCTATAGTCGTTGAATAACATTCTCGTGCCAACTGCTGGCTTCCCCTTACACAGCCCGTGCCGTTGGGTGTAGGGAACTTCATGAGAAGCATGTACCCGGCGATGATGCATTTGAGCTTGTTGAGTGCCGGTCGGCCAATGATGGCATTATACGAGCTGAAACAATCGACGACTATGAACTCTGTATGTATCTCCGTCATACATGGACTAGTGCCAATAGTCAGCCGCATGTAGTCAGAACCCATCGGTTGCGTGACGTCACCGGAGAAGCTGAGCAATGGCTCATGATCCTGGAGTAATTTCCTGTTCCGGTTGAGGTGGTTGTAGCAACCGTTGAATATGACGTTGACAGCGGACCCGCTATCCACCAGGATTCTCCCCACTGACCATCTGCCAAGAATGGCATCGACCAAGAATGGGTCGTCGTGGGGTAGATGCACTCCGCGTTCCTCCTCCTCTGAGAAGGTAATGGGCTCCCAACCAGACTTTGGGAGTTTGGCAGATCTTTCGTAGCGGATGTTGCAGACTTCTTTTGGGTGATTAGCGCGTGCATAGCGCTTCCTTGCCCTATGAGACATGCCGGTGATTGGAGCACCGCCGTCGATGGTGTTGATGCGGCCCAAGGGCTCAATGTTGGCGATCACAGGTAGCGGTTGGCGCACCTTGAATTGCTCCATCTTGCCGTCACGGTACAAGGTCTCAATGGCCGTTTTGAGAGCATTGCAGCTGTTGGTATTGTGACCGCTGTCCTCGTGGTATTTACACCACCTGCCGGTGTTTCTTGGTTTTCCCGTTTTTGGGTATCTTCCCGGGGGTGGCGGTGGGATCTGATCCTTGCACTGATTGTATATTTCCTCATACGAGGCTGTGAGGATTGTAAACACTGCATACCGCTGAGAGGATTCCTTTTGTTTGTTGCGGTTATCCCCATGGGATGGGCGGTTTCCATTGTTGTAGTGTTGGTCCTTCTGCCGCTTGTTCTGGTAGTGGCCCTGTTGCCACTCCCTCTTCTTGTCAGTTGGCGGCGCAGCAGGGGTCTTGTTAGCGGTCTCCTGATGACTGGTGGAGGGTTGTGTTGACTTTGTTGGTGTTGCTGGTGGCGGTGGGGTTTCTCCATATGTGATGAATTCTGCCTGGGCATGAATGACCGCTTCCCTCATGACGTGGTCATATACCGCATTTGGATGATTGTAGTTGAGGTGATAGAGGAATGGCCCCTTGAGGAGTCCCTGCTTGAAAGCCGCCGATGCCATTGTTTTGTCTAGATCGCGGCACTGAGATGCTGCCGCCCGCCATCTGAACAGCTGACTTGTGTTGTGATGTCCGGCTGACAATAAGATGAACCGAGAGAGGAAGGCGTGTGATAGTGCATGGAATGAGTCAATGGATCCCGGCGGACACTCGAAGAACCAGTTCATTGCCTCACCGTCCAACGTTTCGCTGAACAAGTGGCACAGGGTGGCGTTGTCAAATCCCTTGTTGTTGGTGACCTTCTTGAAGGTGTCCATATGGACGAAGGGGTCAGACATGCCGCTGTAATGTGACATCTTTGGGGTTTTTGCGTATGCGGGTCTGATAGCCTGCAGAATCGCAGCGGTGAATGGTCCTGGTCTGGACACGAAAAGCGGATTTGGAGTTGGCGCTGGGGCGCCCGACTCCGCCCGGATTAATCTCTGCTCCAATTGTTGCATCCTTTCCAGTATTTGGGCTATTGCGTTTCCGGCGGGACCTGCCTGGATATTCCGCTGAACCTGTCTGCGCCTTGGCGCAGGCGGATTGCCCTCAGTCCTTGCCCTAGCTTCCGAGCGGTTGGTGTGCGGCATTGATTCCGCCTCCTGCTCCAACATTAGTTGGGGGATGGGCGGTGGTCCCATCCCCAATAGTTCAGGTGGGTTCAGCGGTACCTGCATCTGTATGATTGGTCCCGGTACCAATGTGCCAGTGTTGGGCCGACTACGCCCGGTGCTTCGTGATTGCTCGCTCTGCGCTGGATTGGCGTTTGCCTCCAGTGTCCTCTTTAGTTCATCAAAACGTGACATCATCGTAGCCACTTGTTTTTGGGCCTCGACCTTCTCTCTGCGCTCCTCTTCACGCTCTCTGTTTGCCTTGTGAAGGTCCGCCAGTGCCAGCTCGTACAGAGCGGTGAGATCCTGGCCCGGTGGGCAGCTGCTACTTGGATTTGCCTCACCGCCGGGGTTGGCTGGGGTGTTGAACAGTGCGCGGTTAATGCCTACCGCTGGGTTGGTGGGTTGGGGAATGGCGGATTGGTCCTCCTGCTCTTCAGCGTTTTGCCCGCTACCGTTAGTCATGGTATTTGTGGTGGGATGACCTTTTGTTCAAGGGTTCCCACAGACGGCGCCAATGTTAATGCTCTGATAACATTTAGTTATGAATTAGGTTGTCAAATTTTTAACATGTTTGAAGTGAGATGTCATGCCCTGAATTTCGAATAAAGAAATTCGAATCCGAAACGCGATAACTTAACAAGTACAAGAAAACACTTGGAAAAATTTTCATTTAAACTAAGCAACAAAACAAACTGAGCTCACAATGTCAATACCGACTCATTCTTTAGAGTCACATATTACATTACCGAGAGTTTAAAAATTAAATTGAACAACAATTCAATAAGTACACACACCCACCACACTCACTACACAACGGAAGACTAAAACTAAAAGTACACTTCTACGTCCACGCTACTACAGCAACAAGGCCTTAGGTTCAACGACAGTTACTCGTTACTCTGACCTGCATAATAACCCCTACACCGTGGAATAGTGCACCGGGTTGAAACAACAAACCCGGTAAGATTTTGCATTCTCGTGTGAGTAAACTCAAATAACCACAAAACGCTTTTCGACTCAAGGTAAACAAATCAACACAATGATTATTTCCAAAATCAAATCCTTTTCTTTTGAAGGAAAACACTAGTTATCACCGTGACAAATCAAATCATTTGTAGACTCAACCACAAATCCAAGAAATCACTCTTCCTTTCTCTTGATAGGAAGCATTTATCACCACAACGACATGATAAAACATTTCTCAACTCACTATAAGTCTTAACCACAACTGCACTCACAAATTAAACTAAAGGACTAAATTCAGTTTAGTCCCTCGAACTTTAGGGCTAAAATCAGTTTGGTCCCTGAGTTTTTTTTTTAATCACGATGGTCCCTACACTTCCCAATTACATCAACCTAGTCCAAAATTTGACTTTGACTCGAAACATGACGTCATACGCTGATGTGGAACTGACATGGGGCCCCACTTTTCACTCTGACCCTCAGTTTGGACGAAAAGTCCAAACTACCGCTACTTCTTCAGATTTTTCTTCTTCTTTTTCTTTCTTCCTTTCCCCAATTCTGTTCCCTTTCGTCTTCTTCCTTTCTTCCGACCCTCTTCCTACTCTGATTTCTTCTTCTTCTCAATTCAAAATTCTCCTCTAGAACCCTAATCTCCAATCAAGATCCTATGTTTCCTTCCATTCCGCCGCCCGTTACACCACCGCCGCGCTGGACAAAAGACCAGCCCCACCTAGAAGGTCTCAGCGATCATGGACGAGATCAGGGATCACTCTGCTTGAGGTCTCAGACCTGACGGAGGTTTTGAGAGTGGAATTAGGGATGAAGCCGACAATGATGATGATGATGATGCCGGGGATGGGAATCAACGGGCTCCGGGGCGCCGATAAGGGCAACAATGCAACATTGGGAAGGCTGAGGAGAAGAAGGAGAAGACGGCGTTTGATGTGAAGCTTGATTCTTGATGGGCATTCATAGGAGGCGCTGTAGCATCTGAGACCATGTGCCAAGACCACTCCGCTTCTTTCCCCCCTCAAAAATTCACATTTCCTCCTATTCTCAAAGCCTATGCCAAGCTCCGATCAGCCCCTCAAGTCCAAATGGTACGTCCACACCCATCTCCTCAAAACCGGGTTCTTCTCCGACGTCTACACAGCCACCGCTCTCAAGGACGCTTCCATGAAGCTCAACCTCGTGGACAATGCACTCAAGGTGTTCGATGAAATGCCTCACCGAAACTTGGCTCCCGTAAACACTGTGATTTCCGGGTTGTTGCATAATGGACATCGGAGAGAGGCTTTAAAGGTGTTCAAGAGCGTTGGTTTTGGAGGGTTCGGGTTGAATTCGGTTACTATAGCTAGTGTGCTTTCGGCGTGTGACAATGCAAAGCAGGGGATGGGAATGCATTGCGTGGCGGTGTAGCTCGGGGTTGAGAGTGATGTTTATGTTGCTACCTCAGCTGTGAGTATGTATTCGAGCTGTGGGGAGTTGGTTTCTGCTGCAAAGTTGTTTGAACATATGCCTGTCAAGAATGTGGTGAGCTATAATGCTTTTACAACAGGGCTTTTGCAGAATGGGGTTCCAAGGGTGGTGTTGGATGTGTTTAAGAAAATGAGAGCATGTAGAGGTGAAAATCCGAATTCAGTGACATTGTTTTCAGTTCTTTCTGCTTGTGCTAGTGTTTTGTATCTCCGATTTGGTAGGCAGGTGCATGGTTTGATCATGAAAGATGATGGTATCGGCATTGGAGTTCGGATGCAGTGGAGGAGGGCATGCGTTGGATCGATTTGGCTTTTAGGCTTGGGAGATCTGAGAGAGAGGTAAAGTTAGAAGGGAGAAAAAAGAAAGAAAATTAGAAATTAGAATAAATTTTGGTAAAAAGAAAAAAAATTAAATTAAATTGGAGATGTCTATTTTGCCCTTCGTGGGAGTTTAAAATTTGCAAAGTGGGACCCCATGTCGGTTCCACATCAGGGTATGACGTCATGTTTCGAGTCAAAGTCAAATTTTGGACTAGGTTGATGTAATTTGGAAGTGCATGGACCATCGTGATTAAAAAAAAAAACTCAGGGACCAAACTGATTTTAGCCCTAAAGTTCGAGGGACTAAACTGAATTTAGTCCTAAACTAAATATAACCAGTAATCTATGCATAGAAAATTAGTTCAGGAGATCACCAAAAAGCACACAATCCAAATTCATAGTAATCCCTACATACAGTTTAGTTCAGGAGATTACATTAAAATCAAACAACAAAAATGTAAAAGGAAGAAAAATACGGAAATCAAACAACTCACGCTAAAGCCAAGAAATCACCCTCTCAACTCCATTAAAACAATCACATAATGATGATTCGTTTTCAAAACTCGACATCCTTACCTCTTAAAGATAACACACGTCACTAAAGTGACAAAATCTATTATTATAACTCACAATTTAAATATGAAACCCATGTCCCTCTTGGACAACAAGAAAAAGAATACACTCGAAAACTCTCTTTTAAAAACGCGTACTCATGAGTCGCAATAACACAAAGTTACACCCATGAAAGTACAACGGCAGACATACTGAGCTCTAACTGAATCGTAACCAATCACTTGGCCAAATGCTTGGTATCTCGATATTCTTGCCTCTATCTCTACTGTGACACCAGATCCTCAGACCGAATACATTTAAAAAGTCCCACATGACTCAAAATGTTACACCACAACTCAAAAGTCCCGCATGACTTAAAATGTGACACCAGGTCTCCATAGACCAGAAAAACATTTAAAAAGTCCCACATGACTCAAAATGTTACACCACAACTCAAAAGTCCCACATGACTCAAAATAAATACTCTTTCAAAACAATATAAATCAACATTCTCACAATATATTGTTTTGCCATTAAGAGTAAAACCACACAACACTATCATGAATAAAATCATCAATATTGTACTCACCACAATACTACACCATAGCGAAATTGTACTCTTTACAATAATCGGTTGTACAATCTAAAACCAAATCAAAACAATATAATTGACTGCCAAAAATATTGTTTTCATAACTCAAATCCAATCTCAAAAACAATATAGAAATCAATTTCATAATATTGTTTTCACACCTTAATACCCAGCACAACTTGACACATATAACTCGCATATATGGCAAGTCAATAAAACAATTATTAACATCCCAAAACTCATTTATTTCCTTAGAACATCAAATCACAACAATAGCATGATCGATATCACAAAGCATACTAATTCTACCTCACTACATAACTGCACCAATATATATATTTTACGTAAATATATATATATATATATACACACACACACACACACGTAGTCATCTGCTCAGGAATGTTACTAATACCAACTATAGTTCACAAATAAAAAACCCGTGAAAAATCATTTTTATAATAAAATTTCATTTTTAACTTACCCATGAACCGTAGACGATCAAGTTCATATAATTTAAAATAAATATTCATTTCTGAAAACGATTTCACAATTTATCAAATAATTCTAAATAATAAAGTAACTCCGTTCCTAAATGAACCTCGTGAGATTTATTCACCTCTAAATCCCGCTGCGTCTTCACACGCTACATGAGATAAAGCTCGAACCATCAAACTCCTCTCAACAACCTCGTCACACCTAGTCACATTCAATACGATAAAATGTACACAAGCATTTAAAATTTGAAACCCGCGAACTAAAAACCAAAGATTACGTCAAACAAGACGAAACTTCCTTTGAGACCTGCCAAGATCTCCGGAACACTTCTAGGATCAATTTCACAAAATTATACGACGATCCAACGGTTGGATCCTCACGGATCGCAAGCCGAAACTACAATAAACCTAACATTTCTCAAATGATCACAACATGATCCCATAATATATCCACATGCTCGTATCAACAAGTAGGACTCAACAATTTGGGGTCATGAAACCTATGCCAAAATGTTCATCTCAACAAGCCCAACAATAGTCTCAACTAGCACAAAGTCAGAATCTAAGCCATTTGGCCATAATTTCCCTCGAAAGAAAACGAGCTGATCGAAACCCTAGAATTTCAAATCTTCGATTCAACCTCCACACTTCAAATTGCTTCAAGCCGCTTTAAGGGATTGATGTACGTCTCATAAGCTTCAAAACCCCTCAAGAATTGCAGACGGAGGTGGCCGAAAAAGTGAGAAATCACGATTGCTCCTAAACAGCGCCACCACTGCCTTCTCCGCCTTGCAGCACCTTTTAAGGCTCAAATCGAGCCACCAAACCACCACAGACTTGAAGAGGGGGAAGAGATGGTTCGAATGCGTCCTGTGGAGGCCGAATTGGTGGACGGACGACCGAGATATGGCCAGAAAACAAAATCGGACTCGGGTCAGCGGTGGGGAGAGAGAGAGAACTCGGGAATGGAAACCTAGTGTTTTTTCATATTTTTCTGATTTTTTTCTCTTTATCCAAAATTGAAAACTTTTTCTGTTGGCCATAACTTCCTCATATGAACTCCGATTTTAGTATTTCGCATGTCCATGAACTCGTATCGACGCGCTCTTCAACTTCCATGAAGGAAGTTTTCAGAGAAACTCAATGAATAAAACGTCAACCCTTTGACCCCTCGAAAATAAAACGTTTCGAGTAATTATTCGTCTGAAACACTTTTGCTCCACCCTTGGGCCATAAAATCGTACTAACGAACACTTTATTAATTCTAGGAAATTCTAAGAAATTATTAACAAATTTCTTGGTTATTGCATGAGCTCTCAGGTTTTTAGTGAGCTGTATTTGTCAGGTGTGGTTGTGGTTTGATCCTCATATAGTTGATTGTGATAAATCAAAGGAGATCAATAATACTGATCCTAAATCAAAGCGTTGACATATTAGCTCTTAATGGCGAACCAATCTCTTTATTTCTCTTTATACTATTTAGCTTGATTCTAGTTTTTGACTTTGTAGCAATTATTGTCATTGATGTACGTAGGCTTAATTTGTGTAATCACACATTGACTTTATATAGCTACACGTCTATATCATTGTAGTACAAATACCAATGCAATCTAAAGTTTAAGGTGTGTAACATAATTACGAAATCTTTATCTTTTATGGTAATAAGAGCTTTAGTCTAACGACATCGATATATTTTTTTCCCCTCCCTCCCATTCCTCTGTTACAATGGCCACCTCAAGCACCACTTCTAGTACCATCTTCTCTTCCATCTTCTTATCTAGCACCACTAGAAACACTGCTCCATTAATTATCAACTTCTTGAATATCAAACACATGACCAATTATTTCCTATGGATGACTCAACTTGTTCCCACTTTACACAGTCACAATCTGATGGGCTTTGTTGATGGCTCTAACAAATATCCTCCTTGTTTCCTTAAGGATGCTGATGGAAACCTCACTGATACAATCAATCCCGACTATGATGCTTGGAACCAACAAGATCAGATGGTGCTAAGCTGGATCAATGGATCCTTTACTCCCTCTGTCCTCGCCACTGTGGCTCGTTCAACTTCCTCTCATGCAACATGATTTTGTATTGAAAAGCGATATGCCTCTTAGTCTCAAAATTGCATTCTTTAGCTTCGAAGTGTGCTTCTCCGTGCTACTCATGGCGATCTCTCCATCTTCGACTATCTTGACAAAATTAATGGTATGGCTAACAATCTTGCCCTTGTTGGTCGTTGTGTCTAAAACTAATTTGGTTGCTATTTTTATGAACAATGTGGGATCAATGTATGAAAACACTATTAGTTCTACTCAAGCAAGGGACACACCCATTACTTATGATGCTTTGGAGACTTTGTTATTTAATGCTGAATGCAGGATGCAAGGTCAACCTGCCCTAGAAATCGATTGACCCAGGGACTATAGCACTAGTTGCTTCTCCCCATCATGCTGGATGTGGTGGCTATGGTGGTGGTCGTGGTTTTCCTTTTGGCTGTGCACCACCCTATAGTCGTGGTGTCTTTGGATATCTTCCATCATCCTCTTCCTTAAATGGTCTTAACTTTGAGCTCGGTAGCTACAATGCCTCGTATGGGCTCATCTTGTCAACATAGCTCCTCTACTGCCTCCCGATACCCTTGTCAAATCTGTGGAAGGGTTGGCCATATACCGCCATTGATAGCTATAATTAGATGATTCTTGCTTAGAGCGTCGTGTATCTACTCTACACCTTTCTGCCATGGTGACTCAAGCTTCCTTGTCGGCCTCCAATAATTCTTGACTATTAGATACTAGGGGCAACACACATCACTTCAAACATGAGCAATTTGGTCAATTCTGTGGAGTATCATGGACCCCACAATGTTGGAGGTATTAATCATGGTTTAGGTTTGGGCACACATTGGTTCATCTTCCTTCTCCACTCCCTTTACTTCCTTTAAATTACGTAATTTACTATATACTAAAATTCCTTGCATTGTTGCAGACTGTTCATCTTGGGTTGAAAAGATGATGTTGCCCTCATTTAAAATTTTTTTACGGTTCTACCATTGAGCTAGGTACATTACTAAAAACAATTGCTTTTGCAATGGAAAAAACTTTTCGCGACGGAAAATTAAGCCTTTGGCGACGGAAATGTTGGCATCGCAATAGGTGGCGTCACAAGATCCATTTGCGACGATAAAATGCCATTGCAATTATTCACTTGCCTTTGCATCAGTTATTGTTTTGCGACGGCGATTTGCTACGCAGGCTTCCGTCGCAAAATTTCCATCAGGGTAGCTCATGTAGAGGTATTTGCTATGGCTATGATGTCGTCGCAATGTGTGTATTTTCAAAAATAACCGCCAAATCTTCCCGCTAAAATTGTTGCTACTGTTAGTTTGCCATCGCAAATATATTTATAAATTTTTATTAAAATATTTTGATGAATAGATAAAACTATATAATTTTATACCAATTGTGATGCTAAAATGGCCGTCCCAAAAGCTAATTTTGTTTTATTATTATTATCATTATTATTGTTTACCCATTTCCACAAAATTAAACAAATAATTAATAATAATAGTTAAGTACTTTAATATCTGCATCCATTAAATCAAATAGGAAATTAACATTGACTCATAAAAAATATAGTTAAAAATATCCATTGAGTCATTGTACCATATTCAAATACAAACAGTCAAACAGTCTACTCAGCATGGGGAGTTGCTGGCTTTGCTTCTAGGAGTGCCAAACATGTTGTATTCCACTTTCAAAGAGTGAAGTTCCATACTTTGTTGTCAGTACTTTCAAGATAGTTTAATGCACTCCATGCTACTAGATTTAGGGGCATTAAAGTTTTGTCACGATGAGGGAAGATATCATTGCCAATAGAGGTACTAATTTGAATAGGTGCAAGTGAGAAACAAATGTATACCAGTACACATAGTGGAAGTAAAAGTAAGCTTGTAGGGCAATATCAATTATCTCAAAAGTAAAAGATTAGCACCTTCTTCACATAATAATGTGAACACCAAGTAACTAATAAACTTAACTGATATATTAGGTAGTGACATAGAAAAAGATATTACATATTAAGACAGCTATGTTTTAGTGAATTCATGCATAACTCACAAGGGAAGCCTTCAGAAATAGTTCAGAGTAGTGATGTGACTCAATAAACTGCCCCAAGGTTTCATTCCGGTCAATGTCTGGGTTACTCTCAAGCACCTCAAGATAACTGCCAAGGAACTTCTGACCAGAAACCAAAACGGAAAAGAAAACCTAACCTAAACTACTCCGATTTCAATGAAATTTCATAGACACTAAGCTAACACACTAATCTGGATACTGGAAAATTTTTAGGGATTTTGGAGATCATTTTCTATGCTAATTAATTAAAAAAACAGAGGACAGAAAACTGCGAAAACAGAAACTAAAGAAATAAACAAGTAAAACTCCAATTGCACTATAACACTGGCCATTTGTTCTACGTGGAGGAACTTTACTTTCAGCAGAACAAGGCCATTTGTTCTATGGCTGATTCCTATACCAACGAAATGACCCAATACAATGTGAAACGTGAGAAGATTGAACTGTCCCAATTTGTAAGGAGTAAGGAATTGAAAATATATAGCAATTCTAACTCAACAACGTACAGCAAATCCGACACCCAAATCAATAAACCTAGTCATGAAATTGATCACACTTCTTAGCAGATCAAGCTACCAAGACACCAAATCCTTAATCAATCCGTAAAATATCACAACCCATAAACAAATTACACTAGAAATTACCAAGGACGCAGAGAATCTCGGCGGTGCTTCCTCCGTCGCCGAAAACGTGAAGCACGTGGGGGAGCGAGTGGTGAAATTCTTGAGCTCCTCGACGACACTGTTGCAGGCGGTCCCGCCGGAGAAGAAGAGGAGGAAGGCTGGGCGGCGGGGATAGGGCTGCGAGTGGAGAAGGAGTAGTGGCAATGGTTAGGGTTTTGGCAGCAGAGGGGATTTTGAGAGAGAGAGAGAGAGAGAGAGAGAGGGAGGGAAAGAGTGAGCAGAATTTGACCGGCCTTCAATCTCTTTCTTTTTCATTCGAGAGGGAATATTAAACAAATTTTTTGGCGCTTTTAGCATAATCATAGCATAGAAGGAGAGCACGCCTTTAATTGAAAATAATTTGGCAAGTTTTTGGTCTAGCGCCAAGACTACTGTTGACTAATTTGATCCGATTCAAAAATATGGTAAAATTGGTTAAATTTTTTACCACATTCATAATTTATTGTAATAATATTGACAGAGGTTGCCCTTTGGAGTGTCTGATATATAAATGGATTAAATACTTGTTACTCCTCAAACTTTTGTCTGAAAAACAGTTTAGTCCCTCGCCTTTCAAATTAAACTGGATAGTCCTTATTCTCTCTAATTCTCATATAACAAGTCCAAAATGATCCGAAATGACTATTATGCCCCTCATTTTCTATTTTTATTATTATTTTAATTTTTTTCTCTATTTTTTTAATTTTTCTCCCCTTTTTTTATACTCTCTCTCTCTCTCTCCCTCCCTCTCTCCCTCTCTCCTGGCCGCACGGTCTCTCTCTCTCCCTCGACCTCTCTTCTTCTTCTCTTCCTCTGCCATCACCGGAGACCACCACTTCCGGCCACCATCTCACCACAATGGGCCAGGCCGGCCTCACCCTCACCGCGCGGACCCCTCCGGCAAAAAACGCCCTCCACACCTAGTCCGTCCGCTCTAAGTTCACCAGCGGCACACTTTTCAGTCTCGTCTCCTATTCTGTCCACTCCTCTCCTCTGAAAAACGGCTGAATCGCCAAGATCCCGACCACCTTCAGATCCCGAAACTCGTGCCCGCTCGCTCTGATCGCCACGTGGTGCGCTATGTTCCCGCCGGCGCTGTCCCCGGCCAGAAAACACTGCCCGAGATTCGCCCCCTCGAACAAGCTGCTTTGACTGTCGTCGATGAACTTGAGGACGTCGAAACCGTCGTCGTACTGGCACGGATATCGATGCTCCGGCGCGAGGCGGTAGTTGACGGAGACAACGACGGCGGGGAGCTCGCGAGCGAGGCGTTGGCAGAAGGGAGTGGAAGCGCGGTCGCCCAGAGACTGTCACGGGCTGACAGGAAGAAGCTCAAGAGGACCTCGCCCATTGTGGTGAGATGGTGGCCGGAAGTGGTGGTCTCCGGTGATGGCAGAGGAAGAGAAGAAGAAGAGAGGTTGAGGGGGAGAGAGAGACCGTGCGGCCAGGAAAGAGGGAGAGAGAGAGAGTATAAAAAAAGGGGAGAAAAATTAAAAAAATAGAGAAAAAAATTAAAATAATAATAAAAATAGAAAATGAGGGGCATAATAGTCATTTCGGATCATTTTGGACTTGTTATATGAGAATTAGAGAGAATAAGGACTATCCAGTTTAATTTGAAAGGCGAGGGACTAAACTGTTTTTCAGGCAAAAGTTTGAGGAGTAACAAGTATTTAATCCTATATAAATATAGGTTCATAAAAGTAACTAAGTTTAACCTAGTTGATCGAATTCGAAACTAGAACCAAATTGGCTGGATTTTTTACAACCACCATAAAACATTACAATCTCTCCATCGAGTGGTTAGTTTGTCTAAATTCATTTTCCACTTCATGGTTGCTTTAGAATGAACCTCAACAATTTAAATGCAATGTATAAGTCATGCAACTTTAGGAGACAAATTAGTATAGGTCAATGTCTTTATAATTAAAATTGAAATTTTTATCTTATGTCCACGCACATCCATCGATGGAATATTTACAAAAGTGATGTGAAAAAATAAGCATGTTTTGCGATCGTTATGTCATCGGTCAACCAAGAAGACATATAAGTGACTATAGTTGACCAATTCGATCGGATTCAAAAATATGGTGAAATTGGCTCAATCTTTTACCACACTCATAATTTGTTGTAATGATCTCATCCAACGGTCGGTTTTCCCATTTTCTTTGAATTGATAGAGGTTGCCACTTGGAGTGTATAATATATAAATATAGGTTTATAAAAGTAACTAAGTTTGACCTAGTTGATCGAGTTGGAAACGAGAACCAAATTGGCTGGATTTTTTACAACCACCATAAACATTACAATCTCTCCATCGAGCGGTTGATTTCTCCAAATTCATTTTCCACTTCATAGTTCCTTTAGAATGAGCCTCAACAATTTAAATGCAATGTTTAGGTCATACAAATTTAGGAGGAAAATTAGTATAGGCCAATGTCTTTGTAATTAAAATTGAAAATTTTATCTTATGTCCACGCACATCTATTGATAGAATATTTACAAACGTGATGTGAAAAAATAAGCACGTTTCGTGGTCGTCACGCCATCAGTCAACCAAGAAGACATACAAGTGACTACAGTTGACCAATTCGATCGGATTCGAAAATATGGTGAAATTGGCTACATTTTTTACCACACTCATAATTTATTGTAATAATCTCATCCAATGGTCGGTTTTCCTATTTTTTTTGAATTGATAGATGTTGCCCTTTGGAGTGTATGATATATAAATATAGGTTTATAAAAATAATTAAGTTTGACCTAGTTGATCGAGTTCGAAACGAGAACGAAATTGGCTAGATTTTTTACAATCACCATAAAACATTACAATCTCTCCATCGAGCGGTTGATTTCTCCAAATTTATTTTCCACTTCATGGTTGCTTTAGAATGAACACCAACAATTTAAATGCAATGTATAAGTCAAACACCTTTAGGAGGCAAATTGGTATAGGTCAATGTCTTTATAATTAAAATTGAAAATTTTATTTTATGTCCAAGCACACTCATACCAGTATTAAAAAAGAGTAATACAGTGACATTATTGTATTGCCACGGTTTCTTTCCATCGTTTTTTTTTTTTTTGTAAAGTATATATACATATAAATTTTGCGATGGCAAGGGGTGAAAGCGTCGCAATTGAGCACAAAATTACTACAGCAAAGATTTTCCGTCGCAAATGATAAGACTTAATCGCGACGGAACAATTTTCATGGTAATAAGGTGTCAATTGCGATGGCAACTGTTGCCGAAGTAGAAAGGCGAAGCAATTGCAATTTTTTTAGTAGTGGTATATGGTTTCTTCTTCTGCCGTTTCGTTCTTTATTCTAAGATTGATCGTCTTCGACCATTTTGGATTCCTTGATTTTGATCTATGGTTGATCCATAGGCAAAGAGAGAGAGAGAGAGAGAGAGAGAGAGAGAGATTTGATCCATAGATAAACAGAGAGATAGAGAGATTACTAAAAACATTTGCTTTTGCGACGCCTATTTTGCGACGGTAAAAACTTTTCGCGATGGAAAATATAGCTTTTTGCGACTGAAATGTTAGCGTTGTAATAGGTGGCGTCACAAGATCCATTTGCGACAGTAAATTTCCATTGCAAAAAGTATTTACGACAGAAAACTGTTGCTGTCCAATGACTAAACTATTTGCGACAGATATTTTGCCGTCGCAAGAAGATATTTCATTTAAAAAAAAAAAAAAGTGGGGTGAATTCGTTGCGATGGATACTTTTCTGTCCCAAAAGAATATTTCATTTATAAAAAGAAAATGGTGTGAATTGCACACCAAAGCTAGTACCATCTGCAGCAAATATCATAATATAAATTGAAAAATATTATGAAACTCATCATCTATAACCAACCAACAATCACAATTCTAAGACCAACCAAAGGTTGTTAAAAAACAAAGATCAGCCAAAGCTTTCTCAACTTCCTTTCAACTTCTAGCTCATACTTAACCAATTGGACAATAGCTTTGATTCGACTTTTGGTCTGAAACTTGCTTCATCAAGTCATCCATTTCTTGCCTATCCAATTGTTTTTCATACACCAACTCTTTAATTATAGCTTGAGAATGATCCCTCTGTACTTGCTCAGCTCTTTAAATAGATCCTCATAAGAGTCCTACACACAAAAGCCACAACAGAAAATTTAACAATTTGGGTTAAAATCAAGGGGTTTCCATCTTGCACAAAGAAAAATGCGAGTGCTTGATTTTTCCTGCAGAGAGTGAATGTTATAGCTTAGTGTTGTCTAGCAACTCATGGATTGAGTCCCTGGTTACTTTAAGGATTTGGCAAGAAGTGAAAATCACAAAGAGGGCTGTCATTAATAATGGGATAGCAAACAAAAGGTACAGGACTATCTTTGCTTTTTCTTCCTATATAAAGTGCAGAACAGGGACCTAACTTTAGGCATTGCCGTGTTAATTAACATCGAAAATCCAGAATAGCTAATGCTTGCTTAATTTCATAGATTATAGAAAAAAAAAAGTGACAATGAAAGAAGATGAAATTTGATGAGAAGGAAGGTGCAAACAAAACCAATCAACTTTCTGGAAGGGTTGTTGTCTACAATAACAATTCTACACGTTCTTTCCTGCACATGCAACTCAGGAGAGTCCTGAATGGAATACCTGATTCTCAATTGTATGTGAAGCGATAAAACTTAATGATTACTGGCAAGGTAGCTATTGAACTGCCAAAACTAAAATCCAGTGAATGTCAAACATGCATTGTGGACCATGAATACTTGAAAACTAAGCTAAAATCTAAGTGCCTATCAGCGAAGAAAACAAAATCAAAGTCAAATACCAATATGCTTTGCCAGGACTCAAATATAAAACTTGATGCCAATCCATAATATATACTGCTGAGAATTCCAAACCTTAGCAGCAAAAACATAAACTTGATTGCAGAAAGTGAGACAAACATAGTTATTGTTAGAAGCAAGTAATATAGATATTTTAGAGCATGTTATTGTTACATACCTGTGAGATTTGTGGACATCTAGAAGCCTGCCTTTTCAATATCCCTGGTTTTTGTACATCGATGCTTGCCTAGCTTCTTAGAAGCAAGTCTAGGCCTTGCCTGAAATATAGGACTATCTCTTATGATCATATCATGACAATTGGAGATTCTTGGTATAAACTGTACATACCTTATCTTGAGAAGAAAAATCCACCCCCTTTGAAGCTGAAAAGAAACAAGGTTGGGTTAATTGAAAAGGCAATCTCCTAAGTAAGTCGTCTGATATTAATTAGACATGTCAAGGTTTCAATACTTTATCTATGCTTCTTCAGTAAAGGTTATTAATGTTTAATACCCAGACTACCATTACTCTTCTAGAGAGAGTAAAAGAGAGAAGAGACTCAAGTAGAGAACTCCATCAAACTGCCTCCATCTCATCAAGTTTGGATTAAAAAACTCTACAGTTATATTGCTATATTGGAAGACAAAAACAACAAGTAAATTTATCGTCCTAATACTCTGCTACTTCACATCCTCAGCTACCAAGTTCACTTAATTCCGGCATAACAACTAGACAAAGTCAACAATCTGTTTTTTTTAATATGCCAAATACAAGTCAAGGAACTATAAGGGACTGATAACTTAGAAATACAACTATACACCACTACCTCTTTTAGGTGCCAGAATCGACACTTCTTAAGAACCCCAAAAAAATCATAATGAAAGAAAACCAAAAATACATAATACACTACCACCCACGAATCCATTTCAATTTTCACCACCTACAATTATGGCCAATTCAACTGCGAACCTTTTTCCTACCCAATTCCAATAAGTATCCCAAAATGCATAAGAACAAAAATCAACATACACAATTCTAAATCAAACGAGATTAGTAGAAGCACTAGCTAAAGCGTACCGTCCTCGTCCTCGATCATCTGAATCGACCACCGCTTCGAGATCAAGAAAATCCTCCGGAGGGCCTCTTTTTGGTCTGCTTACGACTCTCGCCTCCGCCATGATTGGGGCCGTATTCATCATCGTTGTCGTCGTCCTCTTCCTTCTCGTCATCCTCCTCGGGCACGTCGTCAATGAAGCTCGATCTCCTCCTCTCACCAAATCTCTCACTTCAGTGGAGGTCGAGGATCACTAGGTTAGGGTTTTGAGCTCGGTGAATAAAGCGTGAGAGAGAGAGAGAGGAGGAAGTGGCATGCTGTTTTGGTCTAGATCTAAAGGATTGAATAGTCTTGTTTTCTATTTTTTTTATTTATTTTTATTTATTTATTTTATAATTATACAAGCGACGGCGTGACTATACCATCGCAATAGATGTATAATTATGCGACGGTAAGGTTACGTCCGTTCCAAAAACTCTCTGAGATGCGACGGTAAAATAGCCGTAGTACATGCCCTCGCAAAAGTTCACTTTTCGCGACGGAAAACTTTTACATCGCAAATTTCTGAAGCAATTGCAATTGTTTTTAGTAGTGAGAGAGGACGAAGAGTTTGCATGATCGAGCACCGAGTAGAGCAGCCTGGAGATTTAACTATTTTTGTCTCACAGATTTGGGTCATGATTTGTTGATCAGTTTTCTACTTAAGAATCGGGCACGAAAGGCCAGTATGATTAAAGCTAACAGATCCATCTATGAAGGGAAATGTAGTAAAAGTGAATCTTTTGCTCCATATGCAGAGGCAGAGAGAGAGGGAATGGGGGCTTCAAAAAATTTCCTCAAAATCATTGTTTGATTTCTTCTAAATTAATTCATGTGTGAATGATTTATGGTTTGGGATGTGCGATTGAATTTGAACAAATTTGTACACAATTGTTGGGGCTGCTTGGGTGTTCAGAGGTATCAAAACCAATGGAATCAGGTATGAAGAGTTAGATTGTTCCATATCTCTTTTTTTTTCTAGAATTTCTTTCGTATGCATACTTAGATTCATGTTGTCAATTGTAAATTTTGGGATGATCTTGGTCAATTGGGTTTTCCAGAGAGTCAAATTACAAGTCCATTGTTTTTATAATTACAAAATTGATGTAGTAAAGAAGAAACAATGACAACCCACTACCACTATGGTATCAAAATTGATGTTGTCCATTGTTTCTTCTGTTCCTCTTTCTTCTTCCTTCTTCATCCACCACCACCATGGCTCCATAATGACCACCTTACGCGCCATTACCACCTTCTTCTTCTTCTTCTTCTTCTCATCCCCACACCAATCACACTTTGACTGATTTGTTGTTTGCTCCTCCCTAGAGAAAAAGAAAGAGACTTTGGCAAATCAACTCTAGCCTCCCATGGCTGATGATAAGGTAACCACTCACTCTTATCCAACTTGCTGAAGATGGAAACTTTCATTGAATTCAGCTCACCCACAACTCAAAGTCTCTTGCTTTTGATTTGAATTTGGCAGTGAGTTCAATTTCAGCTGATTTTACGGGTTTTTTTTTTGGGTTTGATTAGCTGAGTATTGGGCTAGCTATGGCCTTTGCTAAGACCAAAGTGGTTTTGCTTGGGGTGGGTTTGGTTTTCATTGAAAGGTTAAAACTTTTGTGTAATTTTGGTATGTAAGTGTTTGAATCTGCATCACATTCACTTCGTGGTTACCTGATCTGATATGAGTTTTATTTTATTTTTTTGTTGGAGAAAAAAAAAAGGTGTGCATTCTTCTTCAAGATTTGAGCTATCTTCTTCTATCCTAGCCACCTTTCCTCTGGCCACACTCTTCATATGGTATCTTTGGCACTAAAAAGGATTCTTCTTCTAGCCTACGTTCGGTTGTTTGTGTAAATGGTGCTAATCCATGAATTTCAGACAAATTGTTAATATCTAATTTGGTGTGTTTATGTAGGAAATGGTTGCTTCTGTTGTAGATGGTAGCGATCCAACTGGTCATAATTTGCATAACCATAGGAGGCAAGAGAGCCCAAACAGGTAACCATTCTGGAAATTTTTGTTTTGGATATGTCTCTCACTTCAAAGTTTAGTTCTTGACTGATTTGAAAAATTAAATATATGATTCCTAATCCAATTTTTGAGATATAGATGTTTCTAGCTGATCGGGGTTCATTTTTCTCTCCTAAGAAGCCGATGTTTTTTTAGGTTTTTTTTTTTGCCTTGCAGACCATTAGTTATATGACAGAGCGTGTTGTGGGAACTAGGTCATTTGGAATTGTTTTTCAGGTACGTTGTGTGATTGTCTTCCTAGCTGTTGTACTGGTACGAGTTTGTTTTTGATATACGATGATGACTGACGATTCTTTTCTCTAGGAAAAATGCTTGGAAACTTGTGAGACTGTGGCTATAAAGAAGGTTTTTCAAGACAGAAGATATAAAAACAGGGAACCTCAGTTGATGCGTGTGATGGATATGTTAACACACCTTTCAGAACTCTCTAATGCTATGAATCATCAAACATGATAGATTGAATTAATATAGTCCTAGATTTTGCTAAGATGTATCATATACTTACAAAACTGGACGTCTCATAATAAGTACTTCATTATTTTTACTTTTCTTCTTCTAGTTTACAAACACTTCCATAACGGAACTAAATAGAAAGCTTTGGTCAGGGCGCACACACTGTCAATTTTGCTTTGGTTTAATCATCAGGTTGCCAAGATTGAGTTCATTTAGAAGCTTTAGTTTTATTCCTTTATTTGTGTTGTTAAAAGATTATTAGTTTGATGTGTGATATATACTATTTTATCACTTTCATCAAATATCACCTCATTTTGGTTTATGTTGATGATGATTGTGAATTCCTTTTGTAAACCTAAAATGTTCACAAATTGGAAATCCTTGTCAACATTTGAACAATTTATAACATACCGGATTTTTGTTTTTTCTTTCTCTGTGCACAAATCGGTCATATCTATTGAAGCAGGAATCTATAACATTCCTAAATTGATATATTTTGTCAGTAAACCATGCATATAAAACGGTTAACAAACCCCCGCGGCATAGCGCCCGCGCTATTTCTAGTGTTTACCATTGTCCGCAAGCATCTACCATTGATTTTTTTTTAACCTTCTTCTTAATGATAATAATTGTTATATGGTCATATATAATCACGCCTTTTATGTGAAGGACTTAACGACGGTAATGACATTGTTGCACCCGGTGATTAGTAATGGTCTCTATCCTATCAAGTTTTCACCGAATGTTCCAAATGGTCGTGCCTTCTCATCTTTGGTTCTGGGGTCAATGCTGAGTTCTAGCATTCACACCTTGGTCATCTAACTTCGCAGTTTTAAAGTAAACTGAATAATGGCAATTTGCCAATGTTAGGGTCAAATAATAGTTTCTTTTGTGAGTCATATCAGTTGGGCAAAGCTAAAAACTTTCACTTTCATATGTTAGAGCTTGTTTCACTTTTTCCATTTTGATTGGTTCATTCCGATATTTGGTCTTTTTCATGTTTATCAATTCAAGGATTTAAATATTATATTGTGTTTGTGGATGATTGTTCTCGATATTCTTAGATGTTCCCAATGAAATTTAAACATGAGGCATATTCTATCTTTGTTGACTTTTACACTTACATTCAAAATCAATTTAATTGCTCCATTAAATCTTTGCAAACTGATGGTGGTGGTGAATATGTTAATGGCAATTTAAAAAAAAAGGTTTGGCATCAAAGGGAGTTCATCACCGACTTTCTTGCTCTCATCACCCTCAACAAAATGGACTTGTCGAACACAAACACAACACTCACTTTTCTTGCTCATGAATCAATGCCATCCCAATATTGGGTTGAGGCAATTAATTCTACACTTTATTATTAATCACTTGTCCACAAAAGTTCCACAATTTTCTTCTCCTTGTGAAAATTTATTTCAGCATCCACCTACATATGACTTATTTTGTACATTTTGATGTGCTTGCTATCTATGTTTGTGTCCCTATAATACCCAAAAACTTCATTTTCGGTCTTAAAAAATGTGTTTTTCTTGGTTATTTTTTATATCATAGTGGGTATAGATGTCTAGATAGAGGCCCAGTTTAGAATTTACTGTTCTGTGGTCAAAAGTGCTTTAAGTTTTGCTGTGAGAAGAAGCAGTGAGTGTTTGGTAAACTGTTTTCTAAAAGTGTTGTGAGAATGAAAAACAGTTTGAAGGTGTTTGGTAAACTGAATCTAATTGCTAAAAAAACAAGAGGGAAACACCAATAACTACAATAGTTACTGATATTTTACCATGCGCAAGATCTAAGACATTTAGCCCATGCGGCCAACTAAAACTAACGGGCCGTCAACCACTATCAGGCCCAGTGACAGAAAGGGCAATATTATTTTCAACAAATTACGCCAAATGCCATCGACGCTAGATCAACCCATTTCAGTTCACCTCGTTTCATTTCAATTCACCTCGTTTCAATTTCAATCACAAGGAAGCTAGGGCGCGACTCCGACGATGAAGCAAGAGCGCGACCCCAGCGGCGAAGCAAGAGCACGACCCCAGCGGCGAAGCAAGAGCACGAGACTCTGGCGGCGAGGTATTTGTGAAGCTAGGGCTTGAAGGTGAGTAGAGAAATTTCTAGTTACTGAGGGTCAGTAGCTATAGTCTGATTGTTGTGCTTTGCATTCAACACTGTCAAATTATGCTTAGTAGCTTTAGCTGAGAAATTTTGGTTGAGAAATTTTGAGGGTCTCTACCTTCGTGTTTTCACAATCTCTCCCTCAGGTAAATAATTTTGGTTGAGAAATTTGATTATGCTCAATGGTTGAGAAATTTTGAGGGTTAGTAGTTTTAACAAAGAAATTACCCGATCAATTGTAGATTTCCATTGTATCGCTCGATCTGTTATACTGTGGTTTATATTTCTTGATTTGCTGAGTATGATGTTCGATTTTAGGTTTAGGCTTTTAGAGAAGTGGGCTGTGTGGATTTTAGGTTATTAGAGGAGCAGGATCTGCAAATGTCTTGGGATATCAATGTGGTTTTTTCTGTTATAGCTTGTTATGTATATCATCTTTGTGTCATTGTTGTTATATGACAGTGCGTGGGCTGTGTGTTTTAGGCATTTCAAAACTGGTGTGCTGTAGTATTTGATTATGTTCAGTAATGAATCAGCCTTGGAGTTAATTGTTGTTCATTGCTAGGAAATTGAGGTTTAGGATTTTGTAGAAACTGTGCATGCATTTTGTTTACTTTGACCAACAGAAACTGCATGTTTGTTGGGGTTCTAATACATTTTAAGATGTTTGAGAATGTGAATGGTGTAATTGAAGTTAGAGAACCATGTGTATTGCTATTGAGGGTCAGTATGCTATTGAATGTCAGTAACTCTATGTCTATTCTAATCTCATTTTTATATTTGTTTATGAGGATCAATAGTTTTAGCTTCATGATTGCATTTGCTTGATTGCATGAGGTATTTAACTCAAATCTATTATCAGTTCAATTGAGCTTGCATTTTTAGACAGATTTGTTAGCTTTACTTTATGGGAAGGTCATTGCAATTATGTCTACCTATAGGCTCTGTGGATATTTGATCTTTTTATTGCTGTTAGTATTGAGGGTCAAATTGAGGATATTATTATTGCTGTTAGTATTGCTCTGTGGATATTTTCTTAAACAAATTGAGGGTCAATAAACATTGAGGATCAGTACACTACTGAGGGTCAGTACACTACTGAGGGTCAGTACTCATATATTTGCATTTCTCATAATACACAGATTAATCGCAATGGCAAAGAGGAAGATTGCTGCAATAGACCAAGAGGATATACTGATTGGAACAAAGAAGGTAAGAACACACAGACCGGATTACATACAGTATAAATGTAATCTGCATGCAGAATGGAGTTCTTGTTTTTACTAAGCTTGTTGAGGGTCAGTGGCCTTATACTATGAGATGTGATTGTTTCTTCTAATGGAAATTGATGGAGGGTCAATAGCTTTATCATTTATGGAAATTGATGAGACTTGATTTCCAATTTCTTTGTTTTTGTTTTTGTGTTTGTGAGATACTTATCTCATACCATTTGGATCAGTAGCTGCTTTAGAGGATTTACTTGTGTTATTAGTGTGTTACTATCATTTAATAATGACATGATTCTTGTTTATTCCAGAAATTGAGGCTATGAAATTTTGGTCTTCCCATGGTGTTGGCAATTGGAGCAGAGATTTTTCCCCTGAGAAAACCAAGGAAATTGCCTGGTAAGTTTATCCGATAACTCACTGTTTTTTAGTAGCATTATCATATGTTAGCACAATCCAACTTGAAGACATAAATTTAACTTTTTTGTTGTTTATAATGCAGAGATTCATTTTGCGACGAAGGCGAATATGAAATTGTATAGAGGAATGATGTGAAAAAATTGTAAAAGAATGTGCAAGAACTACTAATATTTCTTCCATATTAACTATGAAAGATTAGATGAAATGCAAACTGTGTTTCACAGTATCTGAAGAGCTCAGACCCATTATCATCCTTATGCAAAAATACTAGATTATCATGAACTGGTTTGATAAAGAATCACATAGAATCAAATGTTAGATGCAGATATTATCTCGAGCTAAGAAGAAACAAGAGGAAACTGACAAAAGTGCTTGGGTACAATTAGAATGGTATTTTTGTAAAATACTATTTGACAGACTCATTTGAATAGAAACAGAGTTCGCTTGCATGGTTTAATTGAATGACCGCATGGACCACAACAAAACACGGCCTGCGCACGGGCAATTATTTTCGAAATTTGTATCTGATGGTAATTTGCTAAAAAAACAAAACATGAATACTAAAAGTGCTTCTAATGGAGAGGAATTTCAGGATTACAAATGAATAATTGTGTTTTTCGGACAATTGTATTGATAACGAAGATTGTAAACAAATGCTTAATCCCCTTAAAATGCCAAGGTTGCAATATAACATAGATATGTTGATAATTTACAAAAGAGCATGTGTGTTTGTAACTAATATGTCAGTAATATTCCAACATATGCTAGAACCCTTGTAATAATGCAAGTAGATGAAGTCTTCAATATGACGAACTTGTTCGAGGTAGCAGCAGGATAGCAAGTTTCGTCAATTTTCTCAAATACAAGTGAATATCCAATGTACAAGAGATAATAAATTCTTAAGTATAAGAAGAGCATTCTAATTTGCAGCAAATAGCAAGCACAAACAGAGCATTTTCTCTTAAGAAACTAATAGGACAATGGACCTTTTGTGGGATTGAATTGATAAGTATGAGTAACAAGTGAAGTTATCAGGTTTCGCTAATTATACTGATAACCCTTTATCTAAACATAAGAGATGCTAAGACATTATTCAAGATTGATAAAGATTTCTTCAATACTGTAGGCCGGAGATTATCCATAATGGGAAATTCTTCAATGTGCAACAACATCAAACTTCAATTGATGAATTTTCTCGAGAGTATAACTAAAGAGAAGCAAATAGCTTCAGTATGAAAGTGTGCCAAAAACTTGCGAGCAAGGAAGTTAGAGTGACCCTTAGCAAGAATTGCACTAATTGGAAAACATGTGCAAATGTGAAGAACTCAGAATCATTTGAGGAATTGAGTTAAAGTAGAGTGGATTAATGATACCGAATCTAATCGAATCGATGAATGTTGAATCGAAGTGAACCCCAAAATCAAATTAGATGCGTGAGCAGTATGGCTCTGGTACCATCATAAGAAAGATTGAAGAAGATGAAGATGAGAGATGGTAGTGAGGATGGAGGGGCCGTTCATGCTGCGGTGGTCGAAACAGAATTAAGGAAAAGGAAGATGAAGATGAAGATGAGAGATGATAGAGATAAGGAGATGATGTAAGACAAAAATGGACATTATCATTTAGTTCAATAAGGCATTCAACAACTTACAATTTACTTACAGAATAAGCAATGAGAAATCTTGTGATTTAATTCCAGATTGCTTATTCATTTATGTGTTAAAATGACTAAGGCATCGAATCTGATAAAACTTGGTAATCAAGCTAAGTGTTAATGATATACACCTAAGAATATGTGATTATGTATTGAATAGCTTCCTTTATGGGTGGAGGCTAAACCCTAGGCTGAATCATACATATATAAATCTGGTCCCTGCACTCTCACTATCATCAAACATTCACATACTTGTCCCATAGAGAGTTAAGATAGTGAGCAATGTAGAAGATTAGTGTTTGAGATCAATGGCCACTTCAGGTTTGTTGACTCTCTAAAGAACACTTTACTCATACATGTTGTTTGTGTGATTTTTTATATCTTGATTGATTTTGCATCTAATCTTTGTGTTGATTTATTGCAATAACAGTATTGCGGTTTACAGATGAGAGATGATAATGCTGTTTTAAAACATCCATGTTTTTCAGCTTCCTGCGGAATTAATTTTCAGAAGCTACAAAATTGTACCTTCTGATAAACTCAGTTGGGAGAAGTTAAAGTAGACCAAAAACACTTTTTTAGGATTTTACCAAATACTCTAGATTAGACCCAAAAACACGTTTGAGATCAAAATTGTACCTTCTGATAAACTCAGTTGGGAGAAGTTAAAGTAGACCAAAAACACTTTTTTAGGATTTTACCAAATACTCTAGATTAGACCCAAAAACACGTTTGGGATCAAAATTGTACCTTCTGATAAACTCAGTTGGGAGAAGTTAAAGTAGACCAAAAACACTTTTTTAGGATTTTACCAAATACTCTAGATTAGACCCAAAAACACGTTTGGGATCAAAAGTAGCTGAGGAAGCACTCCTAAACTGAGCCAAAGTCACATGAAGAGTCTACTTGTCTAAAAATGTTATTTTTATTGAAACTTGTTTTCCTTTTCGTGAGACCCATGCTATTGCTCATGCATGAGACCCCTTGTCACCAATTTTTTAATATTATCCCACCTATCTTTTCTCCATCATAAACTTTTATCTCATATAAAACTCATCTGCCCAATACCTCATTTTTACAAAATATCTCAAATTTTACCAACCTACCAAACCCAATGCCTCATCCTTCTCCTTCACCACAATCTCAACTAAACACTTCAGCTCCAAATATTGACTCTCATCCCACCTCAAGTTCATCCTCCTTTAACAATATCAATGATGTTCATACTCCTCCTGATGCCTCTCTAGTGCCTCTTGTTACACCCTCATCGTCTCCTCCTACACCTCCAGTGCCACCTAATACTATGCTTACAAGAGGAAAGTGTGCTATAAGAAAGCCAAATCTCAAATATGCTGATGTTGTTTCGTTTCGACTAATCTCATTGAACCCAAGTCTTCTAGCCAGAAGGTCATATTGAATGGCGTTAAGCCATGGGTGATGAATTTAATGCCCTACAACAAGCTGGTATATGGTCCCTTATTCCACAGTCTCCTTCCATGAATATCTTGCCAAATAAATGAGTCTTTCAGATCAAGCGGTGTTCTGATGGTTGAATAGAGAGGTATATATAAAACATGACTAGTGGCAAATGGTTTACATCAACGTGAATGTGTTGATTACAGTGAGACATTTAGTCCTATTCATACTACCATACCTCTTATTCTTGTAATTGCTGTCAACTTTGGATGGTCTATTAAACAGCTAGAAGTTTAACATGCTTCTCTAGATGGATTTTTTTTACTGAGAATGTATACATAAAACAACCTATTGGATTTGTTGATGCTGAGTTCCCTCATTGTGTTTGGAAATTAAGCGGTCATTATATAGCCTAAAACAGGCACCACAGACATGGTTTTCTTGCTTTTCCTCATACCTTGAAGAACTTGGCTTCATTTCTTCTATGACAGATTCTTCACTATTTGTCTATCATTTTGGAGCCATGGTCATTTATCTATTAATCTATGTTGATGATATTTTGATCATGGGCAATAACTCATCTTCTATTGGTACTTTTATTGCTAATTTGAGCAAGCTATTCTCTATGAAGGATCTGGGCAATCTTCACTTTTTTTTTTTGGGTATTAAAGTTTATAGTACTATAATTGCTCTCTCTCTCTCTCTCTCTCTCTCTCTCTCTCTCTCTAAATATGCTCTTGATTTCTTGCGCCACATGGATATGATTGATGCCAAGTCCATAGCCACTCCAGCTATTAGCGGTAATCGTTTGAGTAATCATGATGATGATGCCTTATCTGATATTATCGTTTTTTTGGAGTCCTTCAATACCTCACAATCACCCGTCCGGATATTGTTTTTTTCTGTTAATGAAGTATGTCAATTTTTGCATAGACCTACTACCACACATTGAGTTACAGTGAAGCGCATTCTCAGGTACATCAAGAAAACTCACAATTATGGCCTATTTTATAAGCCTGACTCTTTCACTATTAATGCCTTTTATGATGCAGATTATGCTCGAGATCCGAAAGATTGAATCTCTACAGGTGGTCTTACATTTATTTGGGTTATAATCTTGTATCTTGGACTTCTAAGAAATAAGGTGTATCTCGATCTAGTACTGAAGCTGAATATCGTCAGCTTGCATATAGTAGCAACTATTTCATGGTTTAGATATCTCTTTATAAATCTCAAATTTCCTCTCTTATTGTCCAGTGTTATGGTGTGACAATATCAGTGCTCTCTCTCTAGCATCTAATCTAGTGTTTCACACTCGTACTCGTCACGTAGAGGTAGATTATCACCATGTTCGTGAAAAGGTAGTTCGCCGTGAGCTTACAGTTTGCTATCTTTGCACTACTGATATGATTGCAAATCTACTGACCAAAGGATTGCCATAAGCTCGATTTTCATCTCTAGCTCTCAAGCTTCCTGTTCGTACATGCCCCATTAGCGTGCTAGGAAGTGATAAATCAAAGGAGATCAATGATACTAATCCTAAATCAAACCATTGACATATCAACTCTTAATAGTGAATCAATTTCTTAATGGCTGAATCAATCTCTTTATATCTCTTTATTCTAATTAGCTTGATTCTAGTTTTGACTTTGTAGCAATTACTGTCATTGATGTACATATGCTTAATTTCTGCAATCACACATTGATTGTATATGGATACACACCTACATCATTGTAATACAAACACCAATACAATCTCAACTTTGAGGTGTGTAACATAGTTACAAAATTATTATCTTTCAGATTGAACAGGATAAGCTGATGTATTGGCCGTTCTGACCTTGATGAATGGATATTTCTAATTCTAAAAAATAAAATAAAATAAAAAAACAAACAAACTACCAAGAAGGAGAAATGAAAAAAAATAAAAATAAAAATAAAAAATAAAAAACTCATGTATGACTAACTAAATGTTAAATCAAGTTAAAGTTATTTTTTATCCAAAATTAGTCCATTAATGTTTAGAGTAAACGTCACAAACAATCCTTGAAATTTGGGTCTTCGACACTTTGGTTTCAAACATTCTAAAACTATCACATTGGTACCTAAAAATTAATATTGGACATACTTTTAAAACCCTTCGTTAATAACACCGTTAACTCCTCCATTTTTTAAGGGTATTTTCGTCTTTCCCTATCTTTTTCCCCACCACAAAACCCATTATTGTCTTAATCAAGATAATTAATCACTGATCACCAACTAAAAATAATAAAAATGCAAAGCATAAATAGTACTAGTATATGCAAATTGAGAAGTAATAAGGATAAATACTAATTAACTAACATAAGAGAGGGAAAGACAACAATGTCCTTGACAAAAAAGGAGGAGTTAACGGTGTTATTAACGGAGGACACCAAAATTATGTAGGGGGTTAATTTTCAGATACCAATGTGATAGTCTTAGAATGTTGCGAACCAAAGTGTCAAATGGCCCAAACTTCAAGGACTGTTTGTGATAAAAACTCGGCTAATTTTTAAAATTTATGTTAATTTACTCCACCTATCCCTAATTGGGTTTCCTTTTTCCCTTCAAAGGCAAATATAGGCTAGTGATTGATCTGTTTTTATTTTTTGAGAAGCAAATTAGACAAATTTCTTGATAGAAGAGAATGAGTTATAAAACCTTCGAATTTTTGATCGCATAAAACTTTTCATTAATTTTATATATGATTAGATTAACTTGATGAATAAATACAATTTAGATGAGGGGTAGAGAATTATGCCATGATTAGGCCATCTCTAGTAGGAGAGAGCTATATTGGGGTCAGCTTTCTTGCTGCCGGTGGTGGAGCAGCTATGACTGTCGGCGCTGCAGCTTCAATATTACATGCATCCTTATCATGATACACACGATGGCATGTCTTGCATTTGCCCACAAGATTTTCAAATAAGTGAACCTCTTGCTCAACCCCTTTGGCAAACATTAGGGTTTTTTGCATGAAGAAAGGTTTCAAAATTGCATGTGAAACCCTAATCCTAATTTCTCCAATTGCATCAAAAATCTTTTGATCAAGATCGAGGAATTTACCTGCAACAGAAGTAACGTTTGCAATAGTGTTCCTCTGCTCATATGTCGGCGACATATTCGTGATGCGAACCCAAAAAAATAAATCCTCCATCTCTACAGATTGCAGAGACGACACTCCATCATATGGTTGTAGAACAACCAAAGCACGATTGAAACTCCACGGGCCACCCATTAATACCTTGTTTCGATCTCTTCGAAGATCAAAAGAGAAAAGAAATCGATCAGGAGTTTGTTGCAAAAGTTAAAACCCTTATTCAGCACCCAAATTTGATGGAAATGCCTTTTTAAGTCTGCTGATTTGTTGGTTTCGGTGTCAGAGGCCTTGCCAGAAGATACGACTGGGAGTTTCGTTGTGCTCCCCCATCAGACATGGCCGAGATATCCACCACCTCATTGGTAGCGATAGCCAGCAAGGTACGTAGCAGAACTTTTGGTAATTGAATCAATGTAGTGCAGTAGAAGAGGATCTGAAGCTGTTGGAAGAGAGAAACAATGAAAACGGCGACGACTGAGGTCGGCGCTGCTAGGGTTTTAGTGCGGCAACGAGACCGCTTAGGAAAATAATTCTATTACATAAACTTCATTAACATAATACAAAATCAATATATTAAAAAACTATATACACTTAAAAGAAGTTAATTTTAATTTGCTAAAATTTGTCTTCATCGAATGACATTTGTAGATGATAGTCATTTGATGTTAAGCCGGTATTCAGAAAAAACTCCTGTGAGCTTAGCTTTTCAAGTGCTTCCCTCTTTTTCCCATCAAAGTAAGTCTTGTTCTTTGGAGTAAAATTAATGGTTTTGCATCATTAAAATAGCTTCTTCTCTATCTCTCTCTCATCAATCCTTCTTCATCTTCTTCCTTATTGCTTTTGCCTCTTCTGCCTTTGCATTATCTTTCACCAATCGATCCATGCGAGCTAATAACTTATCTTCAAAGGCTTTCTTTTCCTTTTCTTGGTCCTTGATTTGCTTTCTTCTTGCGGCATTTCTTCGCATCGACCTAGGAACTGGATCCCTAATTGAAGTTGGTGTTGAATTATTATCGATAGGATCATCATCATCTTCCAAGGACACGTGGAGGTTTCTTTGCACCAGGGGTAGACCAAAGTGTTCTTGTAAGGGTCTGTCAAATGTCACCCAACCTTTGCACAAATCGTAGCAACTAAGTTTAATTGATAGCTTGATTTTCTACCGTTAGATTCCAATGGTTAAGTCATTTGGCCAGTTGATTTTTTTTTTCAAATGCATGCACGGTCAGCAGCCTTGATAATTAAGCATAATTGATGTTGGCTTTTCCTGTAGGTCGCACAAGAGCCTTTTGTAGGGCTATTTTTAGCCTTCCCCACCCCTCTTTGGACCTAGACTCTTCTTTAACTCTATGGAATTTTGCTTATTGGAGTCCATAATTTTTTAAAAAGGGTTAGAGATCTCATTTAGGTCCTCCTATTGAAGATGGCCTTAGGTCCTTCCAAGTTCCAACATAATCAAGAGAAAATTAATCACTGATCTTGTCACTAAACATGTCTTAAATCGCAATAATATCATCAACCATGTCTCAAGTCACTAATCATATCTCACGTCTCATGTCTCTAATCTGACATACAATCCCGTTCCCCTAGTCACCTACAGACCATGGCTCAGTTGCTCAATAACCATTAGATCTGACCCATATTAATCTAAAGGCTGAAAAATAATTGCTCCACTTGAATTAAAATATATTATTTAACACTTATTTAATCACTTTCAATTACTGTATCATCTTCATCAATTAAAATTATTTATTGATATCAATAATCAATCTTCCACAGTTCCACTCTTCTCCTCTTCTCACAGTCCCAAATTTTCAGAACCCAAATCGTTCCGGTCGGTGAACCATGTCAAGAATTTGATATCAAACACGTCTTCTCTTCTCAATACCTAGAAGAATTGTACAACCCAGTTCTCATCCCTGATTCGTTCCTGTCGAAGACCCAAAATAATAGCCTCCGTGGTCGCCGCCGCTCTCCACCACCTCTTATGTCGTCGCTCTCCACCTCCTACGCCCTCTTTGGAAAGGTACCTTCTCTATGTCTTTTTCTTATCTATTATGTAATTGAGAGTTTTCTAAAATATTGGTGAAGCTCAGAGAGTTTTCTATGTCTTTTTCTAGGCGTGGAGCCGATATTAACATTCGTCTACGATCTCATATGTAGCTTTACTTGGAAACTACTGGGTTTAAACTTGGATTACTACTGGACCTCTTGCTTTCTGAAATGGTTTCTATCAATATGTTTTTGTTTCCTTGGTGAAATGTTTCCATCAAGTGTGCACTTTCTTTGGCCAAATTTTGAATCGTGTAAGTGAAACAAGATCTGACCAGTTGAATTCAAAGAATATTTGGAAAATGGGAGTTTTAATTACGTTCTTTCTTTACTATTTGATTTGCGCTATGAATATTTGCATCTTTTAATTTATTATATGCTTTCTATTAATATAAACACATGATTTCTATTACAATAACACACATGTATATCTCAGTCCACCCACCACCCGCCATGGCATGGAAATTCTGCAACCTGAATCGGAACGAACGTCCGAGCACCGCCAGCCAACCCAACCGGCCATCGATCCAACCGGCCTTCGATCTGATCCAGCCTGCCGATCGCTGATTTCCACCAGAAGCCGCTCCGACCCTGCAAATCCCCATTTCCCCTCCGATCCCAGCGCACATCCACGAGACAACCACTCCCGTCGACCGAGAGAGACGAAGCAGAACTCCTTTTGATCCAATCCTCCGAGCTTGAGGCACCTCTCTAACACAAACCACCCATCTGGCCTCACCCACCATACGCCGGTTAGGCCAGAGGCCATCGCCGGCGCCGGGGCGCAGCCGGACATGCACTCGTACAACAAGCGGCGTCCTCTAGGGTTTTCTCTGGAGAGAAAATTTAGAGGCGTGGGTAGAATTAAAATGTCATGTGTCCATCTTGTTTTGCTACAAATCGTTAGAAGACCACGAAAATAGATTTTAAACAGATTTGTACAGTTTTTAACGTAAAGGTGACTGGGTCAGAAAACTGCAGTATTTCAGTTTGCCAAGTAAAAACCTGTTTTGGTCAAAATAACTCACTGCTAAGATTTTCAAAGTACTTTAGTTGAGTTCTGATATAATTCTATGTGTGTGGAACTACTGAATTTTATTCTTTCAAATAGGAATTTGTTTTCATCCGGATACTTAACGTGAAACTCGATCGAGGTAGGGGAAAAACTTGGGGAGCCTCTATGTTTGCATTGGATGGTTGTTTACATGATTGTATGCATTTATGTTCTCTGTTTCTGCTTGTTTGGTATGGCTGAATAGTGAATACACTTATATATTCAAAGTATTTGATGCATCAGTAAGACATGAAGTATAAGGGTGGTGATGGTAATGTGAGTATGCTATTGGAATAAGTATGTTGGTGGTTTATCTTTTGCGTAGTTGAGTCTATAACCTCAGCAGGTATCAGATCCCAGGTATGCCCACTGGTTAATGTGCACTTAGTATAGGATATTGAAAGGGTAATTCGGGACTGGCGAAAGGGGAATAGACAAGATGACAAGCAAAAGAGGGTTAGGGGGATTGATTTTGGGTGGGGATTAGTTCACATCGTTAAATACTCTGAGTCACCTTCGTGGTAAAATACATGGTATGGGACATGTAGGCTCGGTTTATTTTGCAATGTGGATTATCGGGAATAGAAAGTTTCGTTCATTATTGCTATTCTAACTATGATCTTCAAAGAGGTTTTATTCTCCTACTGGGAAATGTATGCTCACCCCTTTTATCATTTTGCAGGTGACGAATAAATAAGTTTGAAGTTATTTTACTACAAGGGTGTTTTTAATAATTTGATATACATGTGTGTTATTGCTAATCATGCTTGGGTTCCTAGACAAAAACTTGGAATATAGTTGGTCTTTTGTTGTAACTGTTGGTGTAAACCCCTATTGTAATAAAGGTTGTGTTTCAATTTCGGAAACTTGTCGAGTGTCGTTCTTTTCCAATTATTCATATTTCGATTTCAGAAATTTATTTCCATGATTGGAGTATGAGTTGCATCTCAAAAAAAAAAAAAAAATTGGGATGTGACAAGTTGGTATCAGAGCCATAGGTTTAGTATTCTTTAGGGCTGTTCCCATTGGATAGAAATTTGTATTTTCCTTCTCTTTTCTTTTTAGAGACTGTAAACTAAGGGGAATAGACAAGATGACTAGCAAAAGAGGGTTCGGGGGATTGATTTTGGGTGGGGATTAGTTCACATCGTTAAATACTCTGAGTCACCTTCGTGGTAAAATACATGGTATGGGACATGTAGGCTCGGTTTATTTTCCAATGTGGATTATCGGGAATAGAAAGTAGTTGCATCCATTCCTTATTGCTATTCTAACTATGATCTTCAAAGAGGTTTTATTCTCCTACTGGGCAATGTATGCTCACCCCTTTTATCATTTTGCAGGTGACGAATAAATAAGTTTGAAGTTATTTTACTGCAAGGGTGTTTTTAATAATGTGATATATATGTGTGTTATTGCTAATCATGCTTGGGTTCCTAGACAAGAACTTGAAATATAGTTGGTCTTTTGTTGTAACTGTTGGTGTAAACCCCTCTTGTAATAAAGGTTGTGTTTCAATTTCGGAAACTTGTCGAGTGTCGTTCTTTTCCAATTATTCATATTTCGATTTCAGAAATTTATTTCCATGATTGGAGTATGAGTTGCATCTCAAAAAAAAAAAAAAAAAAAAATTGGGTTGTGATAGTTTATGAAGATTCATTCTGATGTGTAGGGTCCTGCCAAGATACCTTCTCTTTCTGGAGCTCGATATTATGTAACTTTTATTGATGATTGTACTCGTATGACTTGGGTGTCCCTATTGAAGAACAAGAGTGATGTGTGTTCACTACTAGAATAATGTCATTAGACATCGCTACTATTAAATCGGTCAGGATTGCACCTGATGTTAAACATTGTGCTAACATCAGTTTGTGAAAAAACCGATTTCTATTGTTATTATAGACATCAGTCACCAACTAAAATGATGAGAAAAGTTTCGTTGGAACAATTTTAAAAAACGCGGAGGGCCTAAGTTTAAAAAATTTGAGAACGCGGGGACCAATTATTTCATTCCCCCCCAACACTTAGTATTTTTTTCCGCTTTCTCTAAAATTTTGAACCCTAGCTAATAACGATCGACTCTCACAGTTATACTTCAGCAGCTCGAACGTTATCGGCAAACCTCCTTCTCTAAGCTGACCTGCATCGAGTCCCGACCTCCTTGTCCAAGCTGACCTGCGTCGAGTCCCGACCTCCTTCTCCAACCTAAGCCGACTGGAGCCGCCTCCAACCTGACCCCGAGTCCCCGACCTCGCTCTCTGACCCTGAGTTCCCCTGCCTCGCTCTCTGACCCCGAGTCCCCGATCTCGTTCTCCAGACCTCGAGCTTGAGATCCGATCTGACCTCGAGCTTATTAGCCGACCTGAGCTTGTCATTCTCCAACGTCTAGTCTCGTAGGTCCTCTCTCTCTCTTCTCTTGGTGACCACCAATACTGATTTTCTGTTCGGTTTTGATCTAAAGTTCAGTCTTTTTTGTTTAATTCTTGTGTATTTGAGTTGGGTTTGTCTTTGAATGGCTTAAATGTGTGGTATTTTGAGCTGGTGGATGTTGATTGTGTTTGATTTTAGTTCTTGCACATGTTGGCTGTCAATCTGCAGAGGAAGATCGTAGATTGAAGGTTTTCAAGAAGGAGTGGTTTGAAGGCAAGGACTGTCTTGACATTGGCTGCTATTCTGGGGTCATCACTATACAAATCGGTAGTTATTCTTGCTTATAATGATCGTCAATGGGTGTAAGAGTTGATTTGGGTCCGAAAATTGGGGAGAAAAGAACATATTTACCTGCTGCCCCATATACTTTGTCGAGGGCGGAGAAGATAAAAATATGCACTTCTCTATTGTTTATGAAGGTCCCTGATGGTCATTCATCAAATATCAAAAATCTGGTTTCCATGGATGATTTGAAATTGTATGGATTGAAGTCTCATGATTGCCACATGTTGATGCAACAATTGCTTCCCGTGGCCATCCGTTCGGTGCTTCCCAAACATGTCAGAATTTCTATAATGAGGCTGTGCTTCTTCTTTAATGCTTTGTGCACCAAGGTGGTCGATGTGTCCAAGTTGGATAAGCTTCAATCTGATTTGGTGTTGACTTTGTGTGAGCTGGAGAAGATATTTCCTCCGTCCTTTTTCGATATAATGGTACATCTCACTGTGCACCTAGTTAGAGAAGTTCGATTATGTGGCCCTGTTTATTATAGATGGATGTACCCATTTGAACGATTTATGAAAGTACTAAAGGGCTATGTTCGCAATCGTTTTCATCCTAAGGGTTGCATAGCTGAAAGCTATCTTGGAGAAGAATCTGTTGAGTTTTGCTCGGAGTTTTTACAACAATGTAGTTCAGTTGGTGTTCCTAAGGGTCCATCTAAGCTCTTTGGCCCACTTTCGGGTGCGAAGCTGAAGTCAGTAGATGAAGAAGTCAGAGACCAGGCACATCTTCATGTGTTTTTCAATAATGCTGAGGTGGATCCATATAGAAAGTAAGTACTTTCAGCCAAGTATGAATTCTCTCGCATCTTCTTCGAATATTTTTATAAGCACATTTCTGATTTTATAACTCTTGTTGTAGCGTACATAAGGAGATTGTGGAGCAACTTTGGGGAGGGAAGAAGAAGAGCAAAAAGTGGCTACAAAGTTAGCACAATCGTACCTTTGCCGATTGGTTTCAATCCAAGGTGTCCGCTGAACTTAAGGAAAAACCTAACAATGTTACTCAAACAGTGAGGTGGCTGGCTGGAAAACCGAGTTTTACAGTTTTTACTTATGAAGCCTATCGATATAATGGAGTTAAATACTTCACAAAGCATCGGGACAACGCTAGAGCTGTCCAAAATAGTGGGGTGTCCTTGGTGGCTAAGACAATGCAGCTATCGAGTGCTAAGGATAAAAATCCGGTGGAGAGTGATATATAACTTTTTATGGGTTTATTGAAGAGATTTGGGAGCTCGATTATCATGATTTCAAAGCCCCTTTGTTTTTGTGTCGAATGGCAGAAAATGAAAAAGGAATTAAACAAGATGAGTTTGGTTTCACATTGGTAAACCTTAATTGACAAGGCCACAAAAAAGATAAATTTGCTTCTGCTGGTCAAGTGAAGCAAGTTTTCTATGTTGAAGATCCCCTTGATGTTGATTGGTCAGTTGTGTTAACTACCCCAAATAGAGATTATCATGATTCTTTATATGATGATGATCTAGGGGACACCACCATGAAACATCAACCATTCTGTGCCGAAATTCCATATTGTGATGAAGATGAAAATGAGGATGATTCTGCTTACATAAGAGAGAATGTTGAGGGGTTATGGGTTGACCAGTTCACCGCACCAAGAGAGTAAGATGTGAAAATTTGTATGGTATTTGCTGCTGAACACTTTGTTATTTCTTTTTTATATGAATTTGGACAAATATGTGATATATATATGGTATTGGATGGTATTTGTTGCTGAACACTTTGTTATTTCTTTTTTATTTGAATTTGGACAAATATGTGATATATATGGTATTTGATGGTATTTGTTGCTGAACACTTTGTTCTATCATACTATACTTTCCTCCTTTGTTTCCCTTATATAAAATTTTAGGATTAATTTCAGTTTACCTACTCCAACTTTAGGCCAATCTTCATGTTAGTCCTTATTCACTACACCAAAAATAATCTTTTACCGCCCACAATGTGCGCCGTAAAAGGGTATTTACGGCATAAAAAAGTAGGCTGTAAATGCCCGAGCCGTAAAAGACATACCTCACTTACGGCACACTAAAATGCGCCGTTAAAGTGCATCCAAGAACGCCGTCAAAGTAATATCACAAATGTCACTCACGTCATTTACGGCACATGTTGCACGCCGTAAAAGACTTCCTTTTTAAGGCGTATAATGCGTGCCGTAAAAGAGCTATTGAGATCCTATTTAATGCGTACTTTGCACGCCATAAATAAGGTTTCAAAAACAAAACAAAATTAATAAATTTTAGCTGTACCAATTTCACATTATTATCACCACTGATTACTCATGCATCCATGACAAATTAAATCAAATTATAATTACTTTCTTTTACAAAATGCATGACAATATTTGAAAATGTATAAGTAGCAGATTACATTACATCAAACTTCAACTCTACAACTTAATTCTTAAACTTGGAAGGTATCTTGAACTTGGAGTAGGGCTTTATAAAACTTGTCTTTGCTTGCGAGGAGCAATCCTTGAGTGGCAAGTCATCCCTCATAGCAATAAAAGAATCGAAGCACCTCCTGGTTGTCCTCCTAAATTTCCTAGAAGACGTTCAACAAATTCCCGATATAGCTTAATCTCTGCAAGTTTTGTCAAAAATATCTTAGTAAGTGCCAAGTATAGTCCCACGCCCACAGAATATAAATAAAGGAAGGAATAATGTGCATCATCCTGTAAACATCCCCAAGTAAAATCCAAGCTACACTTCTGCACTAAAAACACTTTCGCAATCCAAACCAAATCCAACAATTACAACCCTTCCACAAAGTATGATTAGTACTCCTAATTCAATTCCCACCTCCAACGGTTGCCAGTCGCTAGAATTAAAGAAGGTAGATCTACTGGTTATGGAAGGTAGAGGCTTTGGTAGGTTTATAAATTGCAATTACCAATTACGCAATTCAAACCAAAACCAAACTACACAGGCATGAAGTTCATAATTTCCAATAGATCTTACATCAACTATACGGTGCATGAAGAAGAGAGTGCTGGCAGCATTGCTGCCTAGACACTGCCATCAGGTAAACAATATGCTGTAGAAAAATATCATGCACAACAGAATCATGGGCTTCATCAAATTGAAGCACATAATGCCATCATCTAGTTCTACCTTTCCAAACAGATCAAACCAAAATTTGAATTTACTACTTTTGCAACTAATAGCAAACATAACTAACTCACAGATAAATGATAATTCCTTATCCGTTCTTTCAATCCACCAAAAAATGACACAGGCATGAAGTTCATAATTTTGAAACTGTACGCCGAAGGAAGAAGTGAATTAAACCCAAATTTAGAGGGAAATCTTACTAAAGTAGCTGAACCCAGATATTTAGTTACATAATATCTACCAGCAATCATGGTGTTTTTCACAGTAGGCAGATCCTTGTTTGCTTCAAATCCAGTCCTGCAAATGACAGACTACATGATTACAGCTGATAGAAACATAAACTCGAACCTCTATGTAGAGATTCAAAGATACAAAAAGAGCCTCTCAAGCTAGTGATTTTCCTAGTACTGATAAATTAATAAATTTTTAGTGTAGTAATGTGGCAACTTATTGTTAACTTGTCATATATCACAACAAATAAGTATTTTCTGGATAATGTATTCACTCGTCTGCTATAACAATATAGAACAATCACTATTTCTCAACCAAATACAGTCTTAAATACAAAAAAAAAAAAGTGGTTTATTTTTTAACAATCTAAACTGACAATCTAGATTCATTTGTACCTAAACAGCAGCATGATAAAATTATTAAAAGAGAGACTTTGTATGAGTTTCCCAAAAACTGAGTTCATTTGCCTACTTATGCTGCAATCTTTATTAGTGAAGACACGGGCTAGCTTATAAACTGCAAAAACTTTGTGATTTAAGCAACTTAATGCTCTAGTTAACAATATCAATGCATACATCTACAATATGAATCAAGATCTTGGGGAATTACACATAATTGTATAAAGAAAAAGAAAAAGAATTAAATAGACTAACCTGAACATTGCTTTCTTTCATCAATATCTCCTGGGCCTTCTCATAGAGCCCCCTTACCTATTGAGCAAATAAATATGTCAACAAAAGATATCAATGAATGATGAAAAGACATTTGACTACAGAAATTACCAGGAAACTAAACAAACAATCAACAACTCAAACCTGGGGGTTGAAGCCAAAATAATTTAGAGTCATTAATCATTCACTTTGTGATTTAAGTAATTTAGTTCTTGCTAACTGAGTTGCATCACAAGAAGAAAAGCAGGCAGAAAATGTAGAAAGCTATGACTGAACATAACACAAGAACTCCATACAGCATAAGGAAAAAGCTAATCATTCAAATTTCATCCAAGGCAAGCACACAGCCAATACAGCCAATACTTCTATATACATTTATATATGTTACAAGCATCTTAATTTCTGTAATACACACACACACACACACACCTAAACCTGCTCGGCTCAAACAAGATGCTTAATTTGTGGTCTTATGTTTTCCCATTCAGAACCCACTAAGAAGAATCTGAGACCATAAGAAGGCAAAAGAAATTTGATAGATCGAGTCTCCTAGTTAATCACCTTTCCATGTTAATGAGAATATAGTTAAACAAAAAGACATGAAAAGACTATGAAGAGTTAGGTCCATATGAGCAACTCATATGTATTTGTTTGCTGTTGGGAAAAGTGGAAAACTATAGTTCGTGACAGAGAGAATTTCAGAAAGAGCATCTACCAAACCTACTGACATTTAGTCCAAATCCACAGATTGCAGTATCTGAAGTCAAATAGAAACTAATCTAAATTTGAGAGGCTGCTAACCTGTTTCTCTATATGGAAGTGGTTGCCTTTGTGTGTTGAAAAATAACTGGAACTATGGGCTCCACGACCTACAAATACAGAATAAAAGGTTTGAATGAGTGATCTAAAGAATATTGATAGAAATTAAAACATTTCAGCTATCTACTCAAGCATTCTCTGTTTAAAAATGACTTCTAATTCTTTTTCTCGATTATACATTTGATTAAATTACGCATACGTCGTCGAGAATGAACTCAGAAACTGAAAAGCATTTAAACCAAAATGTAGACAGTAGCACTATCTTTTTTCAGAAACGTATGGATTTCACTACACAGCTAGAAGATTACCAGTGCAGTCTAGTAAATCTACTGAAAATTGAGTCTGACACTAGCTTGCTGATTGAGTCTTTTGTGCCATTCTAGATGAATCAGCAAAGACAAAAGGATCAGAACAAATGCATATGTATTTCAATCTCAAGAAATACTCACACTCAGCCCAAACCCATCAAATACCCATCTCAATTCTTAACTTTCCGTAAACCAATATCAAGACAGATATGAAAATATAGAGACTCAAACCCAGTTATGTAGTGCTGCTAAAACTAAAACTAAAACGAAACTAAACAATGGAAAGCAAACCCATTACAGATACTATAGATAGTTAAAGCTCTGTTTTGATCAATAGCAATACACACGAACCCTCAAACACAACCCAGAAAACCCAGAACAATCGCATCCAAATTGATAAAGAAAAGCATGGGAAGAATTGAAGAACTTTCAAGTATAATAAACACATAACTATAGATCGCCCAAATTAGTGATCGAAAAATGAAAAACTCAACCATAGAACCCTAGATTCACAGTGTAAGTGAATAAAATTGTACCTTGATTTGGCCAGAGAAAAAAACCCATGAGCAAGACAAGGTCAAAGTTCTCAACTTTCTCCAAAAGGGTTTCAGAAACTTCAAGACCCTGAAACCGGTGGCCCCAATCTCCGAGAGCGGCAACCACTTCAATGTTCTTTAATTCGTGCTCAATCGATCCACGACATCTCGATGAGAGGAGCAGAGAACGTGGTGGTGGTGGGAGATACGCGGCCGGCGACTCGGCAGTGGAGCAAATCCAGTGAACGGCGACTTGGCGGTGGGAAGAGACGTGGAAGGAAGAGATGGCGAAAATTAAGGTATGTGTAGGGAGAGAGAAAAGTTTTTGTGTTATGAAATGAAAAAAATAAAAATGAAATGTGTAGAGGGAAAAGATGGAGGGAAGTAAAAACTTTGGTGAAATTTTTTTCGCCTTTTACTTTTACGGCACACATCAATGCATGCCATAAAAGACTAAATGAACAATGACATTAACGGCGTGCATCTGGTGAACGCCGTAAAAGACCATATCAGAAAGGGTATTAACGGCCTGCGTGAAAATGCGCCGTAAATGTGTGTCTATTACGGCACGCATTAGATGCACGCCTTAAAAGACCGTATCAGAAAGGGTATTAACGGCATGCGTGAAAATGCGCCGTAAATGTGTGCCTATTACGGCACGCATTAATGCACGCCGTAAAATGTGCGCGGTAAAAGAGTCATTTTCTTGTAGTGATTCTTCTAATTTCATCAAGACTACCCCTGTGCTCTCAATTTTAATCAGTCGTGTCCAATTCTCGAAGCTCCATCCAAATTTTCCGTCAAGTGATAACGTGGCAAGAGACAGAATTGCAAAATTCCTATACTACCCCTTGTCAAACCTAAATGAAAAAAAAAAGGTAATCTTTTCAATTTCCTCAGTTCTTCACTGACATCTTCATTTACGTTCTTGCTGACTCCTTGTCTTGGTTGCCACCCGTACCTGGCGAGCAAAGCCGCACTGAATCCCTCCGCCGGATTCTCATCAGACTCCTCCATCCCCCTAATCTCCGACAGCACCTTCAATTCCTATTTCAATTTATGAAGCACCACCTCCTTAGATTCGGGTCTCTGCCAGAGATTGAAGCAGTATGAAATCTTGGAATCGGAGCCGTCTACAGAGAGCGACTCAGCCACGAATTCAAGGTTGTTCATGGTCTTCTTGCCGAGCTGCCATTCGTTTGGGATGGGAGAGATCAAGATTTAGAAGTAAGAGATGTAGAACACCACATCCCAGTCGTGCGAGGTGCCGGTGACCTTGACGTAATGCTTGTCCTCGGCAGTGGAGATCAGATTCAAGGCCTTCATGAGGAGGAGCCCCGCCATGAGGATTTGGATCCGGTGGGTATGTGGAGAGCTTGTTGGTGTAGCAGATGTAGATCCAGAACCCTAAGAAGGCGAGATAGGCAATGGAGAAGACAGAGAAGAGAGAAGGGAGGTGGGTGAGGCCGGAGGAGAGGTAGTCACGTGAGCCGTCGGGGTCGAGATTGTAGACCTCGGTGCGGATGTCCATGCTGACGGTGGTCTTCGGGGAGCAGTTAGCGAAGAAGAGGCTGTACTCGTTGGGGGCGAAGACGGGGTAGGATTGGTTGAAGGTGGAGCGGGGCGGAGGAGAGAGGGAGCGGAAGTTGAAGAGGTGGGTGATGTAGCAGGAGTCTAAGATGCAGAGCTGAGGGTTCTGCTGGATCTCAACGAGGACCTGGAGGAGGGACTCCGAGGAGAGGAGGAAGGAAGAAGCCGAGGCGGGAGGGGTCGATGTCAGCGACCATGGGCATAAGGAAGAGTTTTTTTTTTTTTTTTCATTTAGGTTTGACAAGGGGTAGTATAGAAATTTTGCAATTCTGTTTCTTGCCACATCATCAATTGACGGAAGATTTGGATGGAGTTTCGAGAATTGGACACGGCTGATTAAAATTGAGAGCACAGGGGTAGTCTTGATGAAATTAGAAGAATAGGGACTAACATGAAGATTGACCTAAAGTTGGAGTAGGTAAACTGAAATTAATCCAACATTTTATTTATCAATTTTCGGTATATTTCAGGTAGCAATGGGTTCCAAGAAGGGAATTTGGAAGTCACCAAGAGGCAAAAAATTAAAGAGAAAAGCTGATTTGGAGACTTCTCAACCTGAGACTGATGAAGTGCTTGAAGAAAAAGAAGAATCTGTATCAGCCGACACTATCACGAGCACCGAATCAGTCAAAACCAGAGGGAAGCGTAATGTGGTAGCACTGCACAAGGTCTTGGTCAAGAAAGCTTTGGGAAAAAAGTTTAAAGTATCATACACCGAAACGGGCAATCCAAATGGAAGCTCCTTTGCAATCAAGGCGGAAATTACAATCATACATCTATGTCACATGCTCCTTTGCATTCTAGTGAGCCTAGCAAACCCGGTTTTGAAGAGTTGATGAATAAACTCATAGAAGCTCAAAATTCTACAAATGCGATCAACAAGCAAACTATTGATTCTCTTCAAGCGGGCTTGCACAAATTGGAGACTCAAGTTGGGCAAATGGCCTCTTCTATGCACTCAAGACCGCAAGGATCTCTTCCTAGCAATACGGTGCCTAATCCTCGCCACAATGAGCAAGCAAATGCTATATCTATTCTTAGAAGTGGAAAGGTCTACGACAATAAGGTACACATGCCATAAACTTCATCTCCTACTCCCTTGCATGTGTATGATAATATGTATGACCCCTATTCCTCCTCATCCCATTCCTATAATGGTTATGTTCCCTCTCCTATGCATGCTCCCAACTCCCCCATTTCAAATTCTAGTGATGAGTATGTTATGGTAGATGATTGCTCTAGTGATAGTGATTTTGAATTGATTGATGGTGCCACGAGGGAAGAAAATGTACCTCGTGGCAATGTTGAAAATTCTTTAAATATGCATGATTTTAATTCAAAGGCGGATGGGAACCGGGGGGAAGAAAATGTACCCCCGGAAATTGGAGTGGGTGATGTGGCTTTGTATACAAAAGGAAGAAATAAGGGGGTGGATAAGGAAGCCGGGGAGGAAGAAAATGTACTTCCCGGAGGTGCACAAGGAAGGAATTCTTCTTTATCTCATTCTACATCTTCAAGGTCTCATGTACCTACTTCATCCGCACCACCTAAGCATGTTCACTTTGGGCCTACCACTACTATTGCATCATCTTCTAGTGATCATATGGGGAGCAATAAGGTGGAAGACCGGGGGAGAAATAAGGTGGAAGACCCTTCTAAAAGGAAGCCTCTTGCTAAAAATTTGGAGTCTACATCAAAGGGGAGAAAAAAGGAGGAAGATTCTCATGTAACTAGTGGAGGTCCTAAGGATAGGAGTACTCCGGTCTATTCTTCACTAGGGGAGGCCGTGTTGGCTAGGGATCCTAGTGGGACCGTGAGCACCCTTAAGGGTCCCATGGGTAACTTAAAATTTACCCCACCATTAGTTTTCTCTCAAGAGCCGATTTTGCCATATCCTAATGTGAAGAGGATGCAAGACCTCAAGAAGAAGAAAGAGCGTCAAAATGTGGAGTTCATGGAATTGTTCAAGAAGGTGAATATTAATATTCCACTTTTGGATGCCATTAAGCAAGTACCCTTATATGCCAAGTACTTGAAGGAATTGTGCACAAATAAAAGACGGTTTAGGGATGATGAAAATGTGTTTCTTAGAGAGGAGGCCTCTTCCGTGATTCAACGAAGGCTTCCTCCTAAACTTGGAGATCCCGAATGCTTTACCGTCCCTTGTACCATTGGATTGAGAAATTTTGATAAGGCACTTCTAGATCTTGGAGCGAGTATCAACCTTATGCCTTATGAAGTCTACAAATCACTTGCTTTGGAGGACATTAAACCGGTCAAGATTAGATTGCAAATGGCGGACCGAAGTGTGGTTTACCCAAGAGGAGTAGTAGAGGATGTCTTGGTGAAAATTGATGAGATATTGGTACCCGCCGACTTTGTGGTTTTAGATATGGAGCCTTTGAGTAGTGATAGTGAGGAGCTTCCCATTATTTTGGGGCGGGCATTCATGGCAACCGCCGGCACCAAGATTGATGTTCAAAAGGGAATCTTAACTATGACGGTGTTTGACACTACTATTGGGTTTCGAATTTTTGATGTCATGAAGAGTTCGGTGTATCTCAAAGATTGTTTTCGAGTTGAGACGATGGATATAATTGATGATCTTGTTGAAGAGTCTAGCTTGAGATTCAATGATGATGACATAATGGAGGAGGTGAATCACATGGAGACTATAATGCCATTCCATAAGGCATACAAGCCCAAGATTGTGCCTTTGCCTCCTATTACTACTAGAGCGGTACCATCTCTTGAGAGCCCACCTACACTTGAGTTGAAGCCCTTGCCGCCCACATTGAAGTATGTTTTTCTTGGAGACAAGGATACCCTTCCGGTTATTATTTCATCAAAGCTTAGTGAGTTGGAGGAAGGGAAGCTTCTTGGAGTTTTGAAGGAGCACAAGAATGCCTTAGGGTGGACAATTGCCGACATTAAGGGCATTTGTCCTTCTAAGTGTATGCATCGTATTCATTTGGAGGAGGACTCAAAACCGGTGCGAGATGCTCAAAGGAGGTTGAATCCTCCGATGATGGAGGTGGTAAAAGCCGAGGTGCTTAAGTTACTTGATGTGGGTGTGATCTATCCGATTAGTGATTCAAAGTGGGTTTCGCCGGTGCAAGTTGTCCCTAAGAAAGGCGGAGTAACGGTGATAACAAATGAAAAAGGAGAGGAGGTCGCACAAAGGGTACAAACCGGGTGGCGTGTATGTATTGATTATCGGAAGTTGAATGCCGCTACTCGAAAAGATCATTTTCCCCTACCCTTTATTGACATGATGTTGGATCGTTTATCGGGGTGCTCTCATTATTGCTTTTTGGATGGGTACTCCGGGTACAATCAAATAGCAATCGCCCCTGAAGACCAAGATAAGACCACTTTTACTTGTCCATTCGGCACCTTTGCCTATCGGAGAATGCCATTTGGGCTTTGCAATGCCCCCGCTACATTTCAAAGGTTGATGATGTCTATTTTTCATGATATGACCGAAAAATTTATGGAGGTGTTTATGGATGATTTTAGCATACATGGAGATAGCTTCGATGATTGCCTTGCCCATCTATCACTTGTACTTGCGAGATGTGAGGAGACCAATTTGGTCTTGAATTGGGAGAAGTGCCACTTCATGGTAGATGAGGGAATTGTATTGGGGCATGTTGTTTCATCAAGAGGCATTGAGGTTGACAAGGCGAAAATTGATTTGATTGCACGGTTACCACCTCCGACTAGTGTGAAGGGTGTGAGGAGTTTCTTGGGACATGCGGGATTTTATCGGCGGTTTATTGAGAATTTTTCCTTAATCTCTAAACCATTATGTGATCTCTTGGCGAAAGATTCTAAATTTGAGTTCACCTCCGATTGTCTACGTGCTTTTGAGTTACTAAAGGAGAGGTTGACACAAGCACCTATTATTGTTGCTCCCGATTGGTCACTCCCATTTGAAATTATGTGTGACGCATCGGATTTTGCCTTGGGAGCCGTGCTTGGTCAAAAGAGAGAAAAGCGCTTACATGCTATATATTATGCTAGTAGGACTTTGAATGAGGCTCAAATGAACTACACTACTACCGAGAAAGAACTACTAGCGGTGATTTTTGCTCTTGAAAAGTTTAGAGGTTATCTCTTGGGTTCAAAGGTGATAATCCATACGGATCATGCCGCATTGAGATATTTGTTGAGCAAAAAGGATGCCAAGCCCCGTTTGATTCGTTGGGTACTATTACTCCAAGAGTTTGATTTAGAGATTAAGGATAAGCCGGGTCGGGAAAATCTTGTTGCAGATCATTTGTCTAGACTTGAGTATGGTGGAGATTCTTCTGATATACCATTGGTTGAGCATTTTCCCGATGAGTACCTATTCCATGTTGATATTGAGACGCCTTGGTTTGCAGACTTTGTGAACTATTGGGCTAGCAATTGTACGTTCATTCCGGATCACTATGATGCACAAGCTAGAAAGAAGTTTCTTCGTGATGCTCGGTCTTATATTTGGGACGACCCGTATTTGTGGAAGGTGGGCAAAGACCAAGTGATTAGACGTTGTATTGCTCAGTGGGAAGCCCCAAAGATTATCTCATTGTGCCACTCATCTTTATGTGGAGGTCATTTTGGTGGGAGGAGGACAGCTTTCAAGATCCTTCAATCCGGATTCTTTTGGCCTACTTTATTTCGGGATTGTCATTCGTTTGTGCTTCAATGTGATAGATGTCAAAGGACCGGGAATATATCCTCCAAGGACCAAATGCATCTCACTAACATTATGGGAGTTGAGATTTTTGATTGTTGGGGCATTGACTTTATGGGACCCTTTCCGAAGTCTCATGGGAATGAATATATCATAGTTGCGGTTGATTACGTTTCAAAGTGGATTGAAGCCAAGGCCACACGGAAGAATGATTCCAAGGTAGTCACTAAGTTCTTAAAAGAGCACATTTTCTCTCGATTTGGGACTCCTAGGATTATCATTAGTGATGGTGGGACACATTTTATCAACCGGACTTTTGATGCTTTGTTGAAGAAATATGGGGTCAAGCATAAGGTTGCCACACCTTACCATCCTCAAACCTCTGGTCAAGTGGAGGTGTCAAATAGGGAGATTAAACGGATATTGGAAAAGACGGTCAACTCTTCTAGAAAGGATTGGGCCATTAAACTTGATGATGCTTTATGGGCTTATCGGACCGCATATAAGACCCCTATCGGCATGTCTCCCTTCCGTTTATGCTATGGAAAGAATTGTCACCTTCCGGTCGAGCTTGAGCACAAAGCTATGTGGGCTATCAAATTTTTGAATTTTGACTTGGAAGCAAGTGGTGAGAAGCGGAAACTTGATCTTTGTGAGTTGGAGGAGATTCGGGAAGAGGCATATGAAAGTGCCAAATTGTTTAAGGAGAAGACCAAGGTGATACATGATCGACACTTGGTGAAGAAGACATTTCTTCCCAAGCAAAAGGTTCTCCTATACAATTCTAGGCTCAAGCTATTTCCCGGGAAGTTGAGGTCTAGGTGGAGTGGTCCATTTGAAGTAGTTGAAGTTTTCCCACATGGCGCTATAGCAATCAAGAACCTCAATGGTGGGGAACCCTTCAAGGTAAATGGGCACCGATTGAAGCCCTATATGGACTCTACCTTTGACTCTCGAGAGGAGGTGATCATCCTCCAAGATGTTCCTTGACTCACTCTTTTGACATATGGACCGGCAATGAAGTCCTTAAACAAAGCGCTCGCTAGGGAGGCAACCCTAGCATACTTATGATGTTTACTTTCCTTGTTGATAGTTGTGGTAGGTAGTTTAATTTCTTGTTATTTTTGGGAGGTTGGGAGGTGGTTGGAATTCGGAGAATATAGAGATATTTGGCATGGAGAATGACTTTGGGTTGTGAATTGATGGGATCAAGGCTATGAGCTTAATGGAGGACCCTTGTCCTTATTCTTTGCCTATTTATGACCGATTGCTCTTGGACACTACATATTTCTCAATGGAGTTGATCTTTACATGAGCACCTAGAGCTATTGTGGAGTATACGTTAAGGAAGTCAAGGCCTTGTGCCTTGAGGTTGGTGTCTCGTGTTAGTCTTCTCCAAAGGTCGTGAGCAATGGAGGGTCGCCAAAGGGGGTTTCCGTATCTTTTCTCCGCATTTAGTTTAGTATATTTGTGTAGGTTTTTCTTGTGCCTTCGCCCGGACTTCACTCTCATGCCTAATTCCGACTTGGATTTAGCTTTCGAGCTCACTTGACAACATTGAGGACAATGTTGGTTTTAAGTGTGGGGGTGAGGGCTCGGGCACCCTAAATAAAAAAAAAAAAAAAATTAGATAGCTTTTTGTAATTAGAATTTAGTGGTTAATGCCTTTTCCAACCCCAGTGACGAGCCATGAACTTAACTTGTTATGATTATGGATAGATTAAGCATGATCTAGGACTTTGAATTTGTTTTGTGATTGAGTGTATATGTGATCTATGCTTGATTATATGTGTGCACATAGCCTATGTTAGGTTCGTTCATCATAGTTAGAGAAGCATATAGATTATTTGATTAACTTGCATGCCTTATTTGTGAGCTTTTGAGCCTAATATCTATAGTGTATGCATTGTTCATTCACTTATTCTTTTATGTGTGTACAATTTCATGACATTGCGTATCTAGAACTTGCTTGATACCTCTCGAGGCTACTTTTAGCTTGCGACATGATAGAAAGGATTGAGGCATTAGGACTATATACCACCATGGCCAAAGAAGCATGTGCCCAAAGATATTTACCACTAGATTACCACTTTGAGCTTATTTATATATTTAGCCTTTTTGTTCATTACCACCACAAATTCCTACCTAGCTTATACACTCATATCCTACCATTCCATGGTAGTTGGTGAAGCGATTCGAGAGAATGACTTTATGTTTGAGTGCTTCAAAAGAAAGAAAAAGTTAAAAGTGTGAGGTTACAAAAGAATAAGTGTGGGGGTGAGTGTTTTGTATAGAAAAGAAAGTTCTCAAAAAAAAAAAAAAAAAAAAAAAATCAAAGAAAAAAAAAAAAAAAATTGTTGAAAAGAAAAAAAAAATAATAATAAATAGCTAGTATTATTTTTGCTTATAAGTATAGTGTAATGTGGGTTGTACATTGGGATTAGAGTGAGTGAGTTAGCATTTGAAAGCAAAAGTCATATATATCTCTACAAGAGAGAGTTGCTTCACGAGCTTCTATGGACTTTGTATTTTCTTATCCTTCATTTCTTATAGCCACTTGCCCTTAGCCCCATTACAACCAAATAAAATACCTCTTAATCTTGAATGTTGTGGGTTATCTAGCGGAGATGAGATCGAAGAGCAAGCATATGACGGCGCGTGTCGTGAAGTTACTTTTGAGTGAAACACATATAGCCCCTAAACACTTGAGCGGTAATATGTAGTGAACCTATGTGAGTTTAGCGGGTTATATCGGGTCTTCTATGTGCCTATTTGATTGTGGTGGATTGATTTGACACATGGTCAACGCATGCATATACTTGAGCATTTCTCATATGTGCTTCTTAATTGCCTTAGAAATTCGTAAGTCCTATGTTGTGCTTTATCAACTTTATGGTCATATACATAATTAGTTCTCCGAGGGTTATGGTTGGAAAGGCTAATACCACATTTTCTTTATGTTTGAGCATATGTGTTTGAGTTAATAGATTTTTGGCTATTAATTTACATTTAGTTTGCTTGGGGACAAGCAAAGTTCAAGTGTGGGGGTGTGATTATACGCATTTATATGCGTGTAATTATATTTAAAACACTATAAATAAGCAAATCCCCATGTCAATTAATATGTAATTAATCCATTTTTATTTATTTTGTAGAAAATAAGCGGAATTGCGGAAACGAGAGAAAATTGTGTGAAATTTGAGTTAATTGAAGTTTTCGACAAAATGACGAAATAGTCAATGCGGGTCAACCGTAGTCAACACTATCAAGGGAGCGGAATCTAATCACATTCGATAATATGTTGTGGAACTGCATTGAGAAGACAGAAGAAAGAAGAGAGAAGAGAGAAGAAAATTGAGGAAAAGAAAGAAAAAGGTGAAAGAAAGAAAGAAAAAAAAAAAAATTCTGATTTTGCTGACGTCAGCAGCTGACCCTTCCCTCTTCTCACGTGCCCAGTTTTTTTTCTCTTCCTCTCATAGCTTTCTTTTCTTTTTCTCTCTTCCTCTCATAAGCTGACACATCAGCTTAGCTTATCTTTCTTTCTTCTTCCTCTCTCACCAGACCACGTATCTCTCTTCTTCCCCTCTCACCAGACCACATATAATTAACCTCATTTCCTCTCTCCTTCCTCTCTCACGCCCAGACCTCACTATTAATTCCAATTCCCATTTTCCTTCTCCTCCAACTAGACCAACAGCCGCACCAGACCACACCCAAAAACGGAGGCAGCCCCTTTGGGCTGCTCTCTCTCCTCTCCTCCTTCTCCTCCATTTTTCATAATAGTTTTAGGTTTCTTTTGGGTATCCATAGAATTTCTCACACAAGCTTCAAGGATTCATCAAAAGCTACAAGATTCAAGCTTTAGGTATTTGTGGGAGTTGTAATTCAAGGGAAGTCATATTAGCTCCCTAGCTAATTGTGGCTACCTTTGTGTTCTCCTACACTTCTATAATCTTTTCTCTTTAAATTTTGTATCTTTGATGTTCATATTTATGAGTTGTGAGTAATTTTCTTGTTGGGTTTTAGGGTTGTGTCTCTAACCCAAATTTTGTGTAAAAGATGTTTAATTTAATATAATGATGTAATTTTCATATGATGGATGCTTATATATATTTTTGTTGGGTTAAAATGCATGTCTAGGAGCCTAGTCAACTCTAGGGTGTGTATTTTGAGCATGTCTAGGATGGAATTAGGGGCTTGACTCCCTCTAATTCCTAAGCTAGAAACCTTCAATTTCGTATTCGAGGGGTTATAAGCATGGTGATTTACACCCGTTGCGTAATTGCGCGGGCGGGTCGCTTAGTAGTCTAATTCCTCGATCTTTACGCCTCTTGATATGAATTAGTGACCCTTGAACCGGCTCTAATTCATGCCAAGTGAGTCCCTACGGCCCTTGAACCGGAGTAGGAATACCATGAAAGGGAATTTAGGTCCTTGAGCCTTGAACCGCCTTGGATACGACTACCGCCAAAGTAGGAAATTTGCATCTATATTAGATTAGCTTCCGACACATGAAATTGGGTGAAGGAACCTCCCTAACACCCGACATTCCCATTTATTTGGTTACACTTTTATTAATTTATTTGCATTTTTATTAATTGCTTTACATTTCATTACATTTTGTTAATCTAAAATCAACTCTCAAAATATTGAACTCCAACTCATTGTAAATATTCATCACTAGGCTCTTAGTTTTGATTAGGCTTTGGTGAAAATCAAAGCCGAGCATTGCTAAGGCTTGGTGCCTTAGATTAACATTTTTATTTATTTTCTTTTTACTTTTCTTTATTTGCTTGTGACTTTAGTTCCGACTACCCAAGGATTGTGGGTTAGCCACTAATCCCCGTGGTACGATAAACTTTGGGCATAATATTTCCCTATCTTGACAATGATACGTACGCTTGCGTAAATGTGTATCCAAGTCAGTTGTTATGATATGTCAGACTAAAAAATTGTCCGAGTTGGATCAACAAAATAAAGATCAAGAAGACAAGTTTCTCAACTATATCCAAGGTATGAGTTTCTCCACCATAGAACTTGTGTTTTGTATTAGATTTATGCCATGAATGCCGCTAACTTTGTATTTTCTTCTTTCTTTTGGTTGTGCATATATACATGAAGGTATGAAATTTGTTCATAATTGGCTTGTTTACCACCCTTAATTTTCTAATCTGGACTTTGGGGGAAGTGAATGTAGTTGTTTTGGTAATATGTATGACTCGCTGGAATCAAATAGAGGAACCCCAAAATGGAATAAGATTCTCCCATTGTGCGCATTAGCATCAAAATTATGCTTTTACCTAAGGTATTGATTTATGACACTTACAACTTTTAATGAGGTCAGAACTTTTATTTTGTTTTTCGAGCTATATTTGTATATATGTATGTTCCATTGGAGGCTAGAACTTTTGATCCTTAAGGGCAATTAAAAAAAAAAAAAATTAACCTCAAATTTCAAATTTTACAATACTGAACTCTATGTTTGAGTGTTGGCACTTATTGACTACTTCAGATATTGCCTAGGCTATGCATTATTGAAGCTAAGGAATGTACTCAGACTATTATTACTTCTTAATTACTGGATCTAGCTAATAAGCCTGCAAAGACATGTCCCTTTTTTTTTTGCCAAATAATTTTTTTTTCCTTTCGTGTTTGAATCTTTTAGGAGTCTACTAAGAAGATTGTGATCCTTGCCAAATTGATTGTGAATGACAAGCATGTGTTGTTGAGAGTCTCAGACTGATGAGCTCATGTCCAACTTACTGTTTGACATCTTCTTGATTCTGATAGTACTTGTTTATGACTTAGATGCCATGTGATGGGCCTCTATACCAGCTAGGCTGGGAAAGTAAGTCTGTGTGGTTGTGTGCTTCCATTAATTGACAATAATACCCTATATATGGTTTGATAGCCTTGTCTGTGTTCTTAATTAAGTTCAGTGTATAACAAAACAATTGAAGCCCTACCTTTTGGTTTGTTATCTTATTTGAAATGTATGAACTTTAAAAGGTCTAGTATCATTTTCTCTGAAATATTAGCTTCTGGAGATGCTTGCTTCATTTTTGTTGTAGCCTTGCTATTCAATGTCAGGATTCTCTTATACCACAATCATTATTGGATGTCATGAAATGCATTCCACCCCTGAAGGAGTTTGCAGCTTAGACTGTGTGTTACTTATAAAAAGCAATAATATCTAGATAAACAGCTTTCAGAAATAGGAAAGATACCCCAGGCTATCATATATTTCAACCGTATTTGTGCTGATAATTGGTAGTGCTTGCAGCGATACCTCTTAGCTTATAAGACCTCCCTTTGTTTTTATTTTTTTTTTAAATAAGAAATTTTCATTCTGGACATGCTTGTCTTTTTTATTCACGTACTGCAAGAGGTAGTCTATATTGGCAAACATAGACGGGTAACCATAATGTTAAAAGCTTTTGTGTTATTTCATGTATAGCAAGGGTCTTCCTCATGTCATTGTCACTAGACATGCCATGAAGTGGAACATGTAATGCTTGGTTGTATGCCTCTGGCCAGTTTTTAAAGGCTTGTTTGGTATTGGGGATTCCTTATTGAAGTCTGCCTGTTTTGCACTACTCTTCTGCACCTTTTGCAGATATGGTAGCTTGTATTAGTACTACATATAATAATCTGCGAGGAGCTTTTATTATACTTCTGGTCAAATCTAGGAGTTTCATGGTTCACTCTGTAATCACTTATCTGCTGGCTAATTAAGAGAAAATCTACTGTTGATACCTTATGCAGATATTGATATGGCAGCTAGTCTTATTACTACAATAAATTTGCTAGTATTTACGGTTTTCTTTCAGATTTACTAGTCTCTTGACACACACTAGGTATGTGCCATTATGGGAAAAACATAAATTTAGTTTAGCTTATAAAGACAAGGTTTGGCACGAGCTACTGATAATAGCTTCAATTGGTTGCTTGGCCTGGATTGGTACTCCATCTTGCTGCATTATGTTTTTAAAAGAAATTTAGTTTAGCTTGTGAAGACAAGGTTTCCAGTTTGAGATTGTAACCTGTGGCATGACTGACTTTTTTTTTTAGGTAACTATTGCATGATTAATGCATCTTGTGTGAGAATTTTGCATTATGTTTTATTCTGGACATAGCTTGTGTATTTTATACAAGTACTTCCGCGTATCATTGTCATTGCATCTGGTTTTATGCTCCAATGTTTATAATTTTTTTTTTCTTTTTAATTTCTTTTTTTCTCAGTGGGAAGGAATTATGGAGACCACATACCTTCAAGAAGAAATCGATGAAGTCCGTGATGAGTGGGCAGAATTCGTTAGTGATAAGTACCTTTAGACTTGAGACTTTTGCAATGTGGAATTGTGGATCTTTAGTTCTATGCTTTAACTATGTACCTATAGTGAAGCTTCTTTAATTTGTAGCAAAACTACCTTTTCCATTATATGACAGCTAGTATATATTAATTTCTTTTACTTTTGCAAAGTTCACTCAAGAAATTTCAATTGCGAAAGCATTGTAAATGTGATTATTTGAAGTAATTCTCTATTAATATATAGCAATTTCATTTCAATTTCCTGAATTGATGCACTAGTTCATATATGGTTGAAAAAAAATCGCCGTCTCTCTGGCTAGTAGACAATGGATTTATTCTAGAAATCGTTGTAGTTTACTATCTTCATCATCACCGACAACGTTATCGATTTAGAAACCGATGTAACAGTTTCTCAACACCAACGTTTTTGACGAGAAACTGTTGTGTAATGAAGTTGGAAAAAAAATTTCAACTAAAAACCGATGTATACAATCCTCGAAGCCAATATTTTTTTGGTAACAACCGTTGTGTATGAAAGTTGTTGAAGGCCAAAAGTGATGTCTAAATTATATTACCACATCGGTATCTAAGCGAAAACCGTTATTGAATAATTACATACACAACGGTGTATTTAGTGCTAACAGTATGTGCTGAGTATATCTACAACGATTTCTGACTAAAATCCGTTGTACTTTATTATGTTCAACATCGGTGAAGTACCGTTGTGGAGTGAAGCGTAAAAAGACAACACTCACCTAGACAACGAAAATATATTTTTTCAGACAACAGTGCGGAACCGTTATCTATTTTCGATTTTGTACTAGTGTAGTCATAGAACGCTACTCACTAACAAAACATATTTAACGCATTAAACACTTAGAAAGTTTGATTGATTTAAGCCAAGAACACAAGTTGGAATGTCATACAAGCATGCAAGACTCTTCATTGATTTACCTAAGGAATTATAGGTTTTTCACTTAGCAATTAAGACCTAGAACGCTAGCAATCTTAATTTAGATTCAATTACATGCTCAATATTCTAAGTTTGCAACCAAAGAACACAAAACACATAAAAGGTGGGATTGAAGCACAAAACACATAAAAGGTGGGATTGAAGCACAAAATCAATGAACTTACATCATCACATATTGAAATCGCAATTTATGAATTCTAGAAACCTAAAACATTTTCATGCTTCATGATTATTGGAAACTAAACATCAATACATAAACTTTATTCTCACTAATATTCGAAATATCCATTTAAAACAAAAACCTAGAACGCTAGTATAATTGTTTTTAACATTACAAACATAAGAAACCAAAAACAAAAGATAGAATGACATGGTTACACTTTTGAAGAGATTCAAGAATGCAATATGATCTTCAAAAGGATGGAGGACGTTGATGATGACTACGGCAAGGAGATGGAGATGCTTCATGGCTTCAATGCTTGAACAATGGAGAGGGATCGAAATTTTGAGAGTAAAGGGAGAGGATTTGCATTTTGATTATGGGTTTGATGAGGATGAAAATGTTGCTCCATGGTCTCTATATATAGAGGAAGCTTTAGAGGTCAACCCTAGCTCTCCTTCTTCAATTCTTATTCACTTTCCTTCTTTGTGTTGATGGCTTCAATGCTTGAACAATGGAGAGGGATCGAAATTTTGAGAGTAAAGGGAGAGGATTTGCATTTTGATTATGGGTTTGATGATGATGAAAACGTTGCTCGATGGTCTCTATATATAGAGGAAGCTTTAGACGTCAACCCTAGCTCTCCTTCTTCAATTCTGATTCAGTTTCCTTCTTTGTGTTGATGTAGATTTCCTCTTGAATTTTCTCATTGGTCCACATCATCATGACATCAATATATCCTCAAAATAAAATCAAATATGGAGTAGAAACCTTCCCAAACTCGTCCCAAAAGATATTCACGTCCAAACTCTCCTTATTCACGCAAAACAGATTTCCGGGTAGATTGACATTTGTGTACTAAATCGGCGATAACTTCTTCTAGAAAATTGATAAAAATCATAATTTTCTTCATTCTGAGATGCTCTCAGGACTTTGTCGAAGTTGACTGATCTGCACAGGCAGATTCCTAATTTGAAACAAATTTAACTTTGATGCGTTGTATCTTGTGTCCAATTAGGATTTCTTGTCTAATCTTGATTGTTTTGCCGCCACATGCCTTGCACATGTCGTCCATCACATCATCTAGAAGCTTCATAAATGTTCTTGGGCTCTCCTAGTCCACTCAGGTATCCTTGTATCATCAGGACTCCTAATGCCAACAGGTTTCCTAGTTCAATTAGGACTCTTGCATTTTCGTCATTTCTCCTCATTTCTCCGAGCTTGACTCCTAGTTGACTCAGGATTCCTACTTCAACTGAGATTCCTTTTCCTAGTTGAACTGGGAAAACTTCATTTCTCCATTTTCGCTCATTTCTGCGCCTCATTTCCTACTTGCCTTCATTTTAGACTCAAAAGTACCTAAAAACATAAAACTAAGTTAGAAATGATAATGTTAAGAGAATAATTAAGTAAAATGTAGATAGAAATGCATTAAAAACATAGGAAATATTAGTCCTATCATACATCCAGCGCTATGGAATTGATTATGAAGGGACGTTTGCCCCTGTAGCAAAGATCAACACTGTTCGAATCTTGATTTCACTTGCAGCAACTAAATATTGGCCTCTACATCAGTTTGATGTGAAGAATGCTTTCCTCAATGGAAACTTAGAAGAAGAGGTGTATGTGGACATGCCGAGAGGAGTTAAAAATATGTCTTGCGATACTGGCAAAGTTTGTAAGTTGAAGAAGTCTCTGTATAATTTGAAGCAGTCTCCTAGAGCTTGGTTTGGAAGATTCTCCAAGTCTATGAGGATGTTTGGATATAGACAGAGCAACTCGGATCACACCTTGTGATAAGCGTAGTCAGGGTAAGATTACCGCTCTGATAATATAAGTTGATGATATGATTGTCACAGGGGATGATCTAAAAGAGATGGAGGCTCTACAAAAGTATCTTTCTAAGGAGTTTGAGATGAAGGACCTTGGGCAATTGAAGTACTTTCTTGGAATTGAAGTTGCAAGGTCTAAGAGGGGAATTTCTTTATTCCAACGTAAGTATGTACTTGACTTATTAGCTGGGACTGGGATGCTTGACTGCAGACCTATTGAAACACCGATCGAGATGAACCACAACCTTGCCATCTATCCGGATCAAGTTCCAATCGATAAAGGGAGGTACCAACATCTAGTAGGGAGGCTTATTTATCTTTCTCATACTAGACCTGATATTGCTTATGTTGTGAGTGTGGTTAGTCAATTTATGCATTGTCCTAGTGAAGAGCATATGGATGCAGTGTATCGAATTCTGAAATATCTTAAGATGGCACCTGGAAGAGGTTTGTTGTTCAGAAAAAAAAAGATGAATTAGAAGTTATGGGGTACACAGATGAAGACTAGGCTGGTGATAAGACTGACAGACGATCTACATCTGAGTATTTTACATTTGTTGGGGGAAACCTTGTGACTTGGCGCAGTAAGAAACAGAAGGTTGTTGCTAGGTCAAGTGCTGAAGCTGAGTTTGGAGATATGGCACATATAGTTTGTGAGATGTTGTGGATTCGTAATGTGTTGAAAGAGTTGGGTTTTAAACTTAAGAAACCTATAGACTTGCATTGTGATAGCACATCTGCTATTGAAATTTCTCATAATCTTGTTCAACATGACCGGACGAAGCATGTGGAGGTAGATCGGCACTTCATTAAGGAAAACTTGGATCGAAAGATCGTCTGTTTCCCTTTTGTGTATACAGAAGATCAATTAGCAGATGTTCTTACGAAAGGAGTATCAAGGAAAGTGTTTGACATCGCGATTGACAAGTTGAGCATGATCGACATCTATGCACCAACCTGAGGGGGAGTGTAGAATATTCAGTCAATTTGCTTTCCTTATATAGGTAGATTACGTATTCTGTATAATTGTAGGAGATATTTTCCTATTAGGATTACACTTGTATCTCTATATATTCCTCTTATTCGGAGATGAATAATACATCAAAAAATATTCCAAACACATCGAAGTCTTATTTTCTACTATCACCAAAATATGTATATGATTCTTTTCCAATTGAATCAACCTAGAAACATCTGACAAGCCTATTTTCTTCATCTGTATAAAATTCAAAAAAGAAATCTGGATCCTTCTCTTGCTCAGCTTTGAAGTGTTCATATAAAATGTCAACATCATGACCCATGACTTCTTCTCTCTCATCTCGCACCACATTTCTTAAATCTCTTTCAGTGCAGCCAACATTTGCATGCCCACCAGCTTGTGTCTCGAATAATTCAAATTGCTGGTATATAGGAATGTTCACCCGCCTCAAGTCTTGTATCAGAATCTTTTTTGTGGTAGACACAGTACGCTGTGATCTTAACAAGTGAACTCTGCTTGGTGTTGTAGGCGGATGATTGTGTTCCTCATTGAAAGTCTTGACCACATAATTACTTCCATCATAACATACAGTTAATTTTGCATTGCACCCTGTTCGAGTCTTCCCTCGGTCTCTTTCCTCAATTTCATTTTTTTTTCTCATGTATCATCAGTTTCCCCTTCTTTAGAACAAACATATTGTTTCCAATATACTATTCCCTTCTTCTTCGTCTCCTTACTTTTTCTGACACTGAATCCAGCCTTAAGTGCATAATCATTGTAGAAATTGTATGTTACATCCAATGACACGAATTGCTGCCCAGCTTTTAGTTTCATATCATCTTCAACATCAAAGATATATGCCATCTGTGTTTCTGTTGGGAAAAGCTTCCATTCCTCCGATGTATTTTTTCATGATGTCCACGTGTTTGTAACTAGTCAAAGACTCGGTAACATCAATTATAAACAAAAATAATAATAAAAAATAGGAAAAAAAAATAAAACGTTGGGCTCCATTGACTAGAAACAAAAGGGAACAAAGAAATTCACCCAACATTCTTTTTCCTTTCCATGATGTTGCATCATCCGTTTTCCTTTTTAAACCCAATAGCTTACATCGCAGTTCAATTACATAGGAAGCTTTCTTTATATTATATGGAATCTCAAAGCAAACCTTTAAGGGAACAAAAACTATTAAGAGATAAGAAAGAGATAGAGAATATACCTTTCCAAAGAGGGTGTAGGTGGTGGAGAGCGACGGCGTCGAAGGTGGAGAGCGGCGGCGACTACGGAGGCTATTATTTTGGGTGTTCGGCAGGAACGAATCCAGGATGAGAACTGGGTTGTGCAATTCTTCTGGGTATTGAGAAGAGAAGACGTGTTTGATATCAAATTCTTGACATGGTTCATTGACGGGAACGATTTGGGTTCTGAAAATTTGTTGGGACTGTGAGAAGAGGAGGAAACGTGGAACTGTGGAAGATTGATTGTTGATATCAATAAATAATTTTAATTAATGAAGATGATAAAGTAATTGAAAGTGATTAAATAAGTATTAAATAATATATTTTAATTCAAGTGGAGCAATTATTTTTCAGCCCTTAGATTAATATGGGTCAGATCTAATAGTTATTGAGCAAATGAGTCATAGTCGGGTGACCAGGTGAACGAGATATGTTAGACATAGGTAAATATGACCTTATTTATCCTTACCCCAAACTACAATTGATGATAGTTTTTTTTTTCTTTTTTTCACAAAAGAATAGAAGGAAAAAAAAAAGAATGATGAATTGATGATAATGGCCCCATCCCAGTCAGTGGGGCCGTCTACACTTTTGTCTTCAACGTCTTCATTCTTTGGGTATCTTCCAATCCAGTGATTTAATTCAGGCTTTGAGCTCGGAAGCTGTGAAGCTCCGACGCCCAACAATTTGAGCTTGTCTTCATGGCAAATCAATCCTCCTCTTCTTCCTACCCAATCCTCTGCGCTTCCTTCAACCAAGACTCCAGGTAAAAACAAATATTCACTCCTATTTCGTTTCCACAATTCATCTTACTTTCAATTTCTGAAAATTTTGTATTTCTTTCGAATTCTGCAGTTGCTTTGCCGTAGGCACAAAGGATGGCTTCAAAGTATTCGATTCTAATACAGGCAGACTCTGCTATGAACGAGGCAAGTTATCAAATTTATTTACTCCTTGTAATTATTGGAATTAAGGGGAAAAAAAACAAAAAAAACCTTGATTTTTTTTTTTACTGTGGTTTACAATCTAATTAATTTATTTTTGGTTAGCTATTGGCGCTTTCGCTATTGTTGAAATGCTATTTAGCTCTAGTCTTCTTGCCATTGTTGGAGCTGGTGAAGAGGTTTGTTATTTTTGCACCAATTTTATTAATCAGTAAAATCTACTTCTTTTGTAAACAAGTATGTGTGTTGTTTCAATTCTAGCACCAAATATTTACTTATGGTTTACTCTTTTATTCATCATATGACATTCTCACTGCCACAGCCATCTCTATCCCCGCGTCGGCTCTGTTTGTTCAATACAACAAGTGGAACTGCTCTTCGAGAACTGAACTTTTTGACTTCAATACTTGCCGTTCGTATGAATAGGAAAAGGTAAACCATTTGACTGGTAATGATCTTTTGCTGTTTAATGCTTTGTATTGATGTTTAGTGCTTATCCGTTCTTTTATTTGTTAACAAAATATGCGTTTCTAGTCTAGATAGTAGATACGACGACAGTGAAGATAATTGCGCCATATTTCGCATTTTTGTCTCTTGTTGACAACTGTTAGGACTTTTGCTATTTAGTAACCTCTCTCAAGAGTATCATGGTTATCCTACTCCATCTTTTTATAAAGTAACGGATTATTTCCAAATACTTATTTTGTACGTTTTTCTTCCCTTTATGGTTCTTCTACATGCATCGATGAGAACGTATAGATTATGTCTCTGTACACAGAAAAGAATGTCCAAATTGCCCTAATTTTATCAACATTGTTACGTTAATGAAATGTAACAAAATTATTTGAGTGGTTCAGAGTTTACTCAATCATGAGATGCTGTTATTTATCCATTGAATGAACTTCACTGCTTTAATCTTCTATGTTGTTCATGATTTTGATGTTTTTTTCCGGCAATTGCAGACTTGTTGTCATCTTACAGGACAAAGCATATGTATATGACATAAATAGTCTTGCGATCTTGGACACTATTGATACTGTATCAAATATAAAAGGTGAAATTGGGTGGCATTACATTCATGCTCAGTTAAACCAAAAGGTGTCTTTCTGTGAATGACCATATCTTTTTATTTTTTTCCTTCCAGGGCTTTGCGCATTCTCCCCGAGTTTGGATGGTTGTTACTTGGCTCTTCCTGCCAGCATCTCCAAAGGATCAGTGTTGTTATACAATGTCATGGACCTGCATTTACATTGTGAGGTTATGGCATAACTTTTTTTTTTTTTTTTTGGCGTACATTACAAAAAGATCATAAAATGTATATGATATTAGCTCTGTTCTCATATCTTGACTCATAAGTCATACCCTTCTGGAGAATGTTTTTAAATGTGAATTGAGGACTTTTTTGTTCATATGCCTGACAGGGTACTTCTTTTCTGGGAAGGATGCACTTTATGAAACACAAATAACAACAAAAGATTTTTCAGAAATCATAAAAAATTCAATCACCTAAACTGCATGTAGTATACTTTTGGAAGTGACTTTTTTCTTTTCTTTTTCAAAGCCTCAAGAATTGGATATTTTGTAACTGCTTTAGAAAATCTGTGGTCATTTGAAAAGCAATTGTTTTGATTGGAATTATTTTTTTAATTATTATTTATCATAAAGGAAGGATTCATTCAGTATATCAGCAATGGAGCAAATGATAATTCTCTTTCGATAACTTTTTTTTAATTTATCTACTTGAATTTAATTACAGATTGATGCTCATAGAGCCCCACTTGCTGCAATTGCACTTTCTTCCAATGGGACGTACATAGCAACAGCATCCGAACAGGGAACCATTATCAGAGTCCATTTAGTATCAGAAGCAACAAAGGTGAAGAATAGCAACACTAAACCCTACTTGATTACGATGCTCAATGTTGAGGGTATATAAAATATTTGTCAACGGCACAGCCGTTGGGGGCATAATTAGTATTTTCATATTGGTCATATAATCTTATGATTCAAGAAACTCATGTTTGACGTGTTATCTCCTTGTAGTTGTAGTAAATATGCACCTTTTACCCAGAATCTTGTTTCTCTTTATAGGCTTATGACTGTGCAAACAATAATAGGATGATGATGCAAAATATCACAGCAAGAACATAAGGAAACCACAGCACACACGAACACAGAATTTTATAGAGGTTCGACAAAAACTTTGCCTACGTCCTCTGTGTGATCTCTCTTGAGAATCACTAGCACTATGGAGAATAACAACTTGATTACAAGTACTTATTGAAATCCCTATGCTAATCCCCAACCCCTTTGCTAGATCTCTCTATCACCCTTGGCTCTCCCTGCCCCTGTGTTTGTATTTTAACTGAGAACTCTCTGAGATCTCTCTTTGATCTCTTCTCTGATCTGAGGACACCTTATGTGACCTCCCTGCAGCCCTATTTATAGATTGTAGGTGCTGGTTACAAACATGTCACATTAGGATTCCTAAAACTATTAGAACAAGGAAAGAGAGCTAGCTTTTCTATTCCTAACTAGAATAGAACTTACTTTCCAGGTCTAAATCAATAGGAATAACTCTTCCTATTCCAAAACCCATTAGGATAATCCTAACCAACTTGGACATATCAACGAGCCAAATTCACAACAATCTCCACCTTGGTGAGTTGATACCAAACTGATTGCTGCAACCTCCAGGATATCTTGTACTTCTCGAAGTAATCCTGAAACCTTCAAGAACCTTCACCTTGGCAAGACTCTTCTTGCCTCAACACACCTCTAGTGAGGAGGTGCTCCACCTCAATCTCAACATGCTGTAAGAATGAGCAGGTTCAAGTAACACTTGAACTCCTCCATGGCAATGGTCCTGGTCAAACAATCTGAGACATTCTCCCTTGAATGAAATTTCTCAATTGTTACCTTCCTTGAGTTGAACCAACCTTCGCTGCGATGACTACGAACATCAACGTGTTTCGTCTCTGCTTGAAACACTTGATTCCTTGTCAAATTGATGACCCCATTCTTCACCACAACAACTTGTTGAATTCCAAACTCACTCAATAACCCATTAAGCCATAATGCTTCTGCGGAAGCTTCTGTTAGTGCCATGCAATCTACTTCAGTGGTAGACAACGTCGTAGCTGATTCTTTAGTTGCTCTACAACTCACTAAACCTTCACCACAAGTCAAGACATTACTTGTTGCAGGTCTTCTCTTGTCTAAGTCTCCTGCCAAATCTGAACCCTCATGACCAGCATTGCATGCTTGTTCTTGTTGTCTTTCAAACACATATCCATGCTCCTTGGTGTCTCTCAAGTAATACAGAATCCACTTCACTGCTTGCCAGTGACGTCTATCCGGATTCGCCATATACTTTGACACAACGCTCAATGCTTGAGCTAAACCTGGTCTTGTGCAGATTCTAGCATACATGAGACATCCCACTACTCTTGCATAAGACACATTCATCATCTCATCTAACTCCTTCGTAGACGATCTCTGCACACTCAACTGGAAGTGTGCTACCGGTGGAGTAGACACGGGTTCATATAACAGCCATATTTTTCCCGCTTCTCTGTCCCTCCTTATCCTCACTCCTAGGATTTGTTGTGCAGCTTCTAGATCATTTATGTCGAAATCCTTCCATAGTTGTGTCTTAAACTTTGGAATTCTAGACATATCCTGACATGTAGTTAACATGTCACCTAAATAAAGTAGCAATAGTAAAACCATACTATCCTTGAACACATGATGATAAACGCAGCTATCCGCTGGTGAGATTTGGTCATAATCGACCTTTACTTTCTGCGAATACTCCTTGGCCAATACCCGAGCTTTGAATCTCATGGCTTCCTTATCATGCATTCCTTCCTTTTTCCTATAAACCCACTTACAGCCAACCTGATTTCTTTCTTTGGGCTTAGGAACCGACTCCTGAACCAAGTCCTTCTGTATGGACTTCTTCATCTGTTCTAACATAGCTACCATCCAACTTTCCCGTACATCATTTGCTATAGCTTCCTGATACGTGGTTGGATCTCCTGGACTCAAACTTAGAGCATACTCGTCCAATGCTATGCTTCTTTGGAACTCCTGCCCAAGTGACTGACGAACTGAGTCGTTGGTTCGCAGTGCTAATTGCTCCACCTGAGCTTGTATTAATGACTGTTGTTGTTGCTCTAAGACTTCATCCTCAATAACCCCTTTATCATGCTCCACCTGCTCAATTTGCTCCACCTGAGCTGGAGTTTCTTCCATGATCCCTTTGGTTAGAGGAACTTCGGTTGCTTTCTCTTCAACATCAGTCTTCTTCTTCACCTCACTTGTCTTGACTTCATCGAACGACATTGTCTCCTCATCAAAAATGACATGTCTACTTAGAACCCTTTTCTTGCTGACAATATCCCATAACTTGTAGCCCTTTACTCCTTTCTCAACTCCAAGAAAAATGCACTTGCGTGACTTTGGCTTGAGTTTGGTTTGCTCATTGTTGGAAATATGAGCATATGCACTGCTACCAAACACCCTTAAGTTAGAATAGTCAACTGGTTCTCCAGACCATACCTCCTCTGCACACTTGAAGTCCAAGACTTTTGATGGTGACCGATTAACCAAGTAACACGCATCGTTAACTGCATCTGCCCAAAACGTGTCCGGTAATCCTGCATGCAGCCGCATGCTTCTTTCTCTCTCCAAGAGAGTTTTATTCATCCTTGTAGCAGCTCCGTTTTGTTGGAGATTCTCTTTCACCGTGAAGTGTCTCGTGATTCCTTCATCCTTGCAAAATTGTAAGAACCTTTTCATTCTATATTCACTGCCACCGTTACTTCTCAAATACTTGATTTTTCTGCCTGTTAGATTTTCTACTTCTGTTTTCCACTCCTTAAACTTGGTGAAAACCTCCGATTTCTTCCTCATAAAGTAGACCCAAATCTTCCTCGAAAAATCATCTAAAAAAGTAACAAAGTACTTGAAGCCTCCCATAGACCTTACTGGTGCCGGGCCCCATACATCTGAGTGAATATAATCCAGCAATCCTTTGCTTTTGTTCTCACAATTTGCTAACTTGAATGCCACCTTCTGCTTCCCAAGAGTACAATCCTTGCAGAAGTTCAGTTTGCAAACACTGACACCTTCTAGCTTACCTTTCTTGTGGAGTTCCTGCATTCCTCTTTGACTCATGTGCCCAAGGCGATGATGCCATAGCTCAGTCTTGTCTTTTACCTCAGTAGACATTGCAACTCCACCTATTATTGTAGTCCCTTGAAGCTTGTATAAGTTGTTAGGTTGAATGTCGCCCTTCATCACAACAAGTGATCCCTTGAGAACTTTGAGTCTTCCCTCTTCAGAGCGATACCTATATCCGGCCTTGTCCAAAGTACCCAAAGATATCAAGTTCTTCCTTAACTTAGGAATATATCTGACATTCTCCAGCGTTCTAACAACTCCATCATGCATTCTGATTTTCACTGATCCAATACCTAGGATCCTACACGATGAGTCATCTCCCCTAAAAACCTCTCCACTGCTACTGTCCTCAAATGTGTCAAACCATTCTTGGATTGCACACATGTGGAATGTACAACCGGTATCCAAAATCCAATTTCTGAAAGCATTGGAGCTGGCTGCTACCACAAGGAGTTCACCGTCATCTTTATCTTGTTTGATGACTACATTGGCTGTGTTTGAACTCCCTGCCATCGCCTCTGCTCTCATCTTCCCTTCTCTGCAGTTTCTTTTCAAGTGGTCGGTAGCACCACATTTGAAGCAACCTTTCTTGTATTTTTCCTTGGATTTTGATGTACCCTTGTTACCAGATTTATCCTTCTTACTCGTCAACTGACCTGTCTCCTTGCCCTTGACATGAATGCCTCCTTCTTGAGAGCTTTCGGTCTCCCTACTCATCTTAAAATAAGATTGAATAGCTTCGGTAATCTCACCGTACTTGAGAGAATCCTTACCGGAAACGAGTCTGGTGATGAAGTGCTCGAATGAAGCTGGTAAAGATCTTAGCAGCATAAGTGCTTTCTCCTCATCTTTATACCTCACATCCACCTTTGATAAATTGGCAACACAAATCTGAAATTTATTCAGATGATCCTGCAGATCCCTGCCTTCTTCCATCCGAAGACTATAGAGTTCGTCTTTCAAGAAGAGTTTATCCGCGTCAACCTCTTTGACATTGTCCAATGTCTTACTGCTGTCCATATTCTCACCAATATGGACCTTACCCGCGTAAACCTTCTTGAGATAATCCCAGGTCTCTTTGCTGTTCATATTCTCACCGGCACTAGCCAATACATGAACCAACACATGATCAGCAAGATGTAGCTCTATAAAGCTCTTTGCCTTCTTGTCCATCTTCTGCCAAACCTTGTCTGCCATATCAGCTGCCTTATTCTCTATCCCGAGAATAGCCTCGTACAGACCTTGTAGAATCAGGACACTTTTCATCTTCCTCTGCCATAATGTGAAGTTATCCTTCCCATTCAACATAATGGGCATCACATTGCTGCCTGTGTCTGCCTTGTCATCTGCCATCTCAGAAACACCTTGAGCCTAAGCTCTGATACCACTTTGTAGTAAATATGCACCTTTTACCCAGAATCTCGTTTCTCTTTATAGGCTTATGACTGTGCAAACAATAATAGGATGATGATGCAAAATATCACAGCAAGAACATAAGGAAACCACAGCACACACGAACACAGAATTTTATAGAGGTTCGACAAAAACTTTGCCTACGTCCTCTGTGTGATCTCTCTTGAGAATCACTAGCACTATGGAGAATAACAACTTGATTACAAGTACTTATTGAAATCCCTATGCTAATCCCCAACCCCTTTGCTAGATCTCTCTATCACCCTTGGCTCTCCCTGCCCCTGTGTTTGTATTTTAACTGAGAACTCTCTGAGATCTCTCTTTGATCTCTTCTCTGATCTGAGGACACCTTATGTGACCTCCCTGCAGCCCTATTTATAGATTGTAGGTGCTGGTTACAAACATGTCACATTAGGATTCCTAAAACTATTAGAACAAGGAAAGAGAGCTAGCTTTTCTATTCCTAACTAGAATAGAACTTACTTTCCAGGTCTAAATCAATAGGAATAACTCTTCCTATTCCAAAACCCATTAGGATAATCCTAATCAACTTGGACATATCAACGAGCCAAATTCACAACAGTAGTCACCCTCCTAATTTCAGGGATATAACATTAAACCTAGATTCACTTTATTGGACCAGGAAGCTTCTAAAAATGCAGTTAAGCTCCAATATCAACCATTGTCAGGATGTTTGATTTTTATCAGGTGTTATCGAGTCTCTGGTCTAGTAGCTTTTGAGAGAAGAAACTGGAACCCTATACGGTGATAGCAAACATAGGTCTTTCTCTTGTAATCAGTGGCTGTTGTATCTGTGCATCATGCATCCTCGCTCACGTAAGCGTATGTATATCCATATTGCAAAACAATTGCGTTAGGCATCATCTTCTTTCCTGACTCATAATAAACTACATATACTGAAGCAAATGGTAGCACTACCACTAACTGACTGCAAAATATACAAAAATATGCAACTCACCGATTTATTTTTGGCAGTCTTATAGCTTTCGGAGAGGAACATATCCATCTACTATATTCTCCTTATCATTTGCGCCATCTATGCAACTGCCAGATATTCTAGTGGGCACAAGTTCATCTGGTTCTGTTCATGCTTTCTCTCTGGGGTTTTCTAATTACCAGAGGTGAGAAATACAACTGAACATGCCTTTTCGGGACAACACATGATGTCAACTCTAGTACCTAGCTTATTGTGTTAATGGTGTGCACATGCTATATTAAATCATCAAATATAAAGATCTCACTTATGGACCTTGTTTATGCTCACCGTGTTATGTGTTGCCTCCATATCCCTTGTCAGTTTTCAATTTATGCTAATTGGCCAACACTCTTTCAGTTTCCTGAATGAATGCAATCACCATAACTAATTATGACAAGAATATGTACTTTAAATTCTAAATTCATTATATATCTAGAAAAATGTATTCATACAGTATACGCTTAGTCTGTTATCATCTTTTGTCAGCCAAAATTAACCTAGGCCCTAAGAAAACTTCTTGTAGAGGTAATTTGTGTTATCATAGTGTGTTTTCCTTTTCTGCTTTGAACTTTGAAGAGGTGAAGGCCAGAAAATTTTTCTAAACCTCCAGAATTCTTTATGTTCATGAATCATGAAGTTCCATGCAGTGCTTTTGATCCTTTTTGTTTTTACATTTCTCAACCATTTTACAGGATTTGCAAAAGTGGGTCTTATTTTATCTCTCTTTCTTAGCAGGAGCAAAAGATCAGGAAGTTTTCTTGGATCAATTATACCTGACTCTGTTACTGATGCACTAGATCCAGCATATCATGATGTACTGCATAATGTTGCACCTGCAGGGGTCAAAAGGTGAACCATTAGATTTTGTCCACTGGTTTACTGACAACATACTACTATACACGTGGCATATAGTGTTGATCAGATGAGATCTACCTGTTCATTCTAGCTCGAATTTTAAAAATTCAGTTGAGGTCTGTTCGTTTCAAACTCTATTCTCTACTTGGTCAGTAGCTAGCCTTGTCTTTTGTTGCTTGTTCTAAATTTCATAGGAGATCAAGTTTACACCAACGAGGGGTTCCTGTCGTTTTCTTCCTTGTGTTCTTAGGTTTGAACCCCTCATGGTATGTACCTAGCTATTTGGTAGAGTTTCTGTCTCTTAAAGATATAGTGTGAGGCAAGAGATCCCGGTTTCGAGCCGAGGTCCGCAAAATGGATTTGGAGGATTTCTGGGAATCAAAAAAGGGAAAAAAGGTCACCTTTGCTGTGTTAAATCTTTATCCTTGTAGTTATTAGTATTTCTTTGATGTAGAGGTGAGAATTTCAAGTTTGGTCTATAGTGCAGACTTTGTATCAAGTGTAATTAAAAGCATACTCACTGATAGAGATCTAAGAAGCACAAACACGTTCATGATCAAATATGGAGATGCTTTCCTGCCAAGCACGAGTATTTGTTATATGAATGCATATTTGATAATGACTATTTTGTTGTTGGTATGAAATTATAAACTTCTTTCCAGCCAAGCTAGGGTATTTTGTTTATAAAAAATCCTTTTTTGGTTATCCAGTCAAAAAAGTTCATTTGAACTATGGATCTTCACTCCTTTAACTGGCCCATTGATCAGGAATATTGTTAAGTAGGAGATACCTGGTTTGTTTCAACTCAGATGTTAATATTCATTCTTGCAATTGTTCTCTTCTAGCCCAGTATTTCATAAAATCAGCATATTTGCTGTGGTTTATTTTAATTTTTAATTCTTCTTTGGTATTTTACAGCTATGCAGTGATTCGTAAGGTTGAGAAGGTTGCTGATACATCAACGTCAGAAATAGTGGCGTGTCGGTTAGTTACTGATTCTTATGCGTGATTTTATAACTCGAGTCTCGTTTTTAGTATTACTTTGTCTCCCTCCCGTTCCTTTCTATAACTTTGATTTCTGACTTGGCCACTTTAATTAAGTTCTGAACAATAAATAAAAAATGTAAAACGTTATTCAGGGCCTGTGCAGAGTGGGGAGTGGTATTCATTGGACCAAGAAATACAACTGGGATTCCATGAATGATTTAAACTGAGGTGCCATGTCTAATGTTTGTTTGTCTAGATTGTGATCCATTGATTAATCTGAATGTCCAACTAGATTGGAGCTGCCATCCCCAAGTTTTAAGTAAAGATATACCTTTGTGGAGTGGTGTAGGTCTTTTATACTGTTAAAGTTAAACTTGTTTCTAACCTTTGCTTCATTGAGGTGTTTGTCTACCCAAAGTCTTCATTGTTATACTATTTAGAATATTGTTTGGCTTAATTCTTTGCGCTTGGATTTCATTTTCAGGGCCACTATTTCTATTATCACCTACAATGGTTACTTCCAGGAGTACAACTTAAGCATCAACAATCAAAATGAGTTCTTGTGGAGTTTAGAGCGTGAATTTAAGCTACTAAATGTCATATTAGATGATGCCATCAGCTTGTGATGAACATGTTGATTGTGAAAACCAAGGGTAGGAGATCGTCAACTGATACAATCTGATAAACAAAATCATACCGACAAAAAATTAGCATATACAGTTTGTGTCACTGTTTATAAGCAGCGGAGATAGCATGTAACCTTTCCAAAAACATTGTAGCTGTAAATTGACAGACTTATCACTAATTCAAAGAATTTAATTGTTTGGTTGGTCATGATTGTTTTGGTGATCTTTTGGTAATGGTCATTCAATTTCATGGTGTTTTCTGATTGGTATCTGTTTTCTGCCATGCTCAAGTATTATTATGGTGTTTGTATTTTGGTTAAGGGATAAAATGGATGAAATCGCACTTTACAGAAGTGTAGACAACAGTTTGGGACTTTACAGGAGTAGTGAAGACCACAGTTTGCTTCTTATTTCAAGTCAACAACCAATACGGAAGATTTAATTACTAGTAAAGTCAACAATTAAGAAAAAAAGGGAAAACATAGCTATGCTAGCTTCAACATCTTTAGTTTGCAAAAAAAAAAGTTTTTCCTTTGTCTTTCCCATAAAACGTTTGTAGCTTGTTGTCAGGAGCGAAGCATTAGATTAGAGGTTGAGCATTTTTAACTCGGTTCAACTATTATTAGCCATTTGCCTGTAAATATTGGTAGGAGCGGTATCAACTATGGTACAACCTATTCAAACAGTTGTAATGCTGAGATTAGTTTCAAAAGGTTTTATTCCTTCTAAAAAAAATAAAAAATTGAAGGTACTCAAAATTAGATACCAGTAAGAACTTATAGGTAAATATAAAATAAAAATAAAACAAAATCCCCAGATGCGCGGGCTTTACAGTCACTTCCTCGAGCAAAATGCCTTGCATATGCTTGTCTATAATGCCCCATTAATAATCCCCCTACTTGGAACATTTGGATTTCAAGGACTTGGACACAACTCAACCACTGAGGAACTTACCTGTTCACCATATTGCTCACTTCAAATGAAAACCGTATGACCTAAGACGCCCCTGGCTCTCTAGCCTCATGAGGGGTACAAGTGCCCTCTTGAACCCATAGCTGCATTTCTACAGGCAACGAGAACGAGACACTCGATCATTGCCATCTTCAAAATCTAACAAATGGATGGCACCTTCCTTAGTAATCTAGACCTTTTAGCAAGCATCATTTAAGAGCCGAAAAAACGAAAAAGAAAAACAAGAAACCAAAAAAGTAGAAAGCAATTGGAGAGTTAATTAGTAAAGTACCAAGACATGTAACCTTACTAAAGACCTTGTACAATTCACCAAAGAAACCACTAAAGTATGCAACTACTCATCGATCCAACCAGCTGAACTCTGTAGTGAATAGTTCAGCTGCGGACCAGGAGCGAAACCCATACACCTATCCAGGTAACCAGGTTGGGGTGCTCTTGGACCAACCAATTTAGTTGCATCTGATGGCATAGCTAATCCGTGAGTACTAGATAACGAGTCGGCAGCATGACCTATATCGCTGTAAAAAGTAGATGAGAATGTCCTAATATGGTCATATACTGAATTTTGACCCACTAGATCAAAGCCTCTTGAAAAAATAGGATCTTGCTTCCCTTTAATGCAAGCTGGTGGGACTCTGTCAAATTCTGTTCTCAGTTTCTGTTTCTGTTTCGTCCCATTTGAATATGGTTTTCCCGAGTTCTCTCTCTTGCACCCTTTCTCATTGCCAGACCCAGGATTGGTAACACTCGAACGAGGCTCATCATTACTCGTGGTGCACCTTCTGCCTGCATCATCAGGAATTTTGAATTGGACTTGACCATTAGCATGAGCACAGTGCATACGAGACTTGCTGGGGTCAGGATGCTGATTTCCATCGTCACCACATTCAGTATGTGGTGGCATTTCCTTGTGTATCTCACTAGCTGTATTAGCATCAGGTGTATCCAGGTTCCCGAGCTTCACCTGCTCATACTCCATTGAAGAAAATGGCTCTTCATCCAGTGAGGTCTTGATTTTCTCAGACATGGAAGCCTGGAGTTCATTTTTCAGCGAATTATTTCGTTTCACCATCCTTGAAATATCTATACCGGAAAACGTCTTTTCCCTATTTTTGTTACTACCCAGTTTCACGGCAGAAGTCGACTTCTGCTTCAGTTTGGGTACAGTTGAAGCAATTGCACTTAATGATTCTTCCAAAGGACTTCCTTTCTTAGACCCAGCCTCATCTCCATCCACAGTGAGCTCTGATGGCTTCTTCTTCTGTTTGGGAGTTGTAGAAGCATTTCTTTCCCTATAGGATTCTTTCGAGGAAGGATTTTTCTTTTTGGACACAGCTGTCTCTCTCTCAACAAGGGACTCTGACGTCTGTTTCCTCTTCTCTTCAACAATAGTTTTCTTTTTTACAAGGTTATTGTTCTTTTCTTCAACAAAAGATGGCTTCTGTTTTTTCTTGGATATTGTAGGAGCACTTTTCTCACTATATAGTCCTTCAGAGGAAGGAGTTCTCCTCTTCGACACAGCTTTTTCTCTGTCTACAGAGACCGTTGATGTCAGTTGGCTTTTTTTCTCTTCAACAAAAGTCTTCTCTTTTACAAAAGTAGCCTTCTTCTCTTTAACTGAATAAAGCTTCTTCTTGACTAGTGTGGATAGTACAGGATCACTTCCTTCCCCAACTGATTCTTCCAAAAAAGAATCGCTCTTCTTAGACACAGGTTTCTGCTCTGACATAAGTTTCCTAGTCTTCTTCTCTTGAACATATGGCTTTTGTGTCTTAAGTGCTGTAGGAGCATTTTTATCCAAGGAAATATTTCTCTTAGTCACAACTTTGTCTCCGTCTGCAAGGAATTCTGACATTGGCTTCCACTTCTCTTCTAAAATAGTCTTCTTCTTCTTTTTGAGAGTGCTCATATTCTGTTTGACATCAGGGAATTTTATGTGGTCCCTTCTTACAGTTCCAAATTCAATATCTATATCATGTTTTCTGATCAAAAGCAAAACCATCCAAAATGTTACATCTCACAAGTAATTAATAAAAGTAGATCATCCAAGAAAATATTACTCACGTGCAATATATGAGTATACGGTTAGGTAATAGACCATCCCAAGCTCTTATTATTGATCTCCCTTCTAGCATTTCTCCTTGATTTTCAAAAGCAATCTCCCTGATACAAGCAGTTCAAGCGTCACCATTTCGACAACATAGATAAATGAACCAAGATAAGACAGCATATTAGAATAGAAACAAAAGAGAACACCTTAAAAGTACCTTGGCAGGCATTTCCTGTGGTACGATTTTGGACAACGCATGCACACAGCAAATTGTAACTCACTATCCTTCTTATTTTCTGCTTGTTTACAAATGCAGCACTTATGAATTGGACAAGTAAAAGATTCCCCACCAGCAATCTTTCTCTCAAGTTCTTCAGCAGGAACTCCATTATCTTGGTAAAGTAATATTGCAACACAATGTGGATGGTAAAATCGACCGCAGTTTGGGGATACACAGGAAACCACCTAAAAGAAATTGAAAAAACAAATTTAAGTTTTTACTGAAATTTGCATTAGGCAGGAGTAAAATGCACTAAATCAATGATAAAAAAAAAAAAAAAAAAGGCATATTACAAAACTAGGATATCCTCACTAGTAAAAATAAACTCAGCAGAAAGAATACTCTTTGTTCGTTTAGATGGGAAGGAGGAGAAATATTAAGAACATTTCTTTCACTGCTAAAAGTAGTTCTTGTCCACAAGTTTGTTTGCTCAAGACATTTAACAAATTTTGCCTCGTTTGAAAAAAAAAATGAAAAAGAAAATATATAGAGTATAATCAGGTGGCACTGCATCCAGCTGCATATAAACAGCAGTTCTTTTTATTATGGCAAATGCGTACCTCAGCAGCACCTGAGGACTTATCAGAGGAACCTAACTTCCCACAGACAAAGCACTGGTGCTGTTTATGTTCACAGTTCTTGCAGTAGAAATTTTGCATCCCCTATCAATTTCAAATGTTGGTTGTGATTGGATCGGGATCGGGACAGTAACAAAAATATATAAATAAGATATACAAAGTCAACATATAACCGGGGCATACAACAACATCATCCTGCATAAAGCCAAGAGATTTGCAATAAGATCCGGCACCCGCCTCCTCAGTTGCATGAAAAGACCTTAGGCACCCCCCTTCACAACTGCAATAAAAACACAACTACCATTCACACCACTAACATGTCATATAAAGTAGTTTAAAGAATTCCTAACACCAACATACCAAATGATCTTGCCACCATCGTCACATAAAGCACAGACCTCACCAAACAGGTTATCGATATCCTCATCTTCTGCATGAATCATATCATCTTTTACATCATCGATCATAATTCTGAGCTTCTTTCTAGCTTCAGTATCCTGAAAATCCAAGAACGTGAAAACAAAATAAACACTAACAAATGATGGCTTCAAAGATAAAGTGTACCAAAGAAATATGAAAAGAAAAGCGAGAAAATATTACCTCATCAGAGAGTTTCCTCTTCATTGTCTTCTCTTCAAAAAGTTTGGCCAAAAACTGTGTACAAGTTAAAACATGAGTTTTCATTGTTTCTTTTCATTTGTTTTGGTCTCAAAGTTTTCATTGTAGATAACTGCACATTAACGGATACTTGTGTGTATATTCCATGCATAAAGATTAAGGTACAACATTGGCTTTATAGAATAAATATACCTTAGTAGCCAATGGATCAGATAACAGGAAATGACAGCCTAGTAAAACTAACACAAAGACAACACAAACACATGAAAGATAAAAAAAAAAGAGTTCGATGTCTTGACAAAGTTAAACTCAATCTCTTCATGTACTCACTAAAAGAGTACACAGGTACTTAGAGCTGAATATGTTAACATATAGAATTGGAAATGTATTGTTTTTGAACTTCATGGGGTTTAATATATTTTTATTTCATTTATCTGGAAAAAGGAAGAACACCATTGCAAGTGATGGTGTGCAAACAGATTATTGCTTCATTGCAATGAATGATAGAGGACACACCCTTCTCACAGTGTACAGCAATGATACAGAATGCAATCTGCCAATCACTACTCTACTCAAAACAGTTCATAGCATTTGGCCTGATGAGAAGTTTCCCACAGCTTATCTCAAGACACAACCCTTATAGACTCAGAGCAGAATTACAAGACTTCCAGTGGAGCTATGCAATTAATTGACACCTATAGCCTGTGCTTTACATAGCAAAAATGAGGCACAACATTATTATGGTGATGTTTCCAACTTAAATTGCAGCTAACTGAAAGAAGTGTCTAATATATATTGTAAACTGGGGATGTGACTCTGAATATCATTCCAGTCTGTCTTTGGCAGGACCAGCTATGACCAAACTTTCATTTGTGATCAACAAAGGACAACAAAATAATCTGTATAGTAAAGTTGAAAACATATTCTGAATCATCTGGAAAATAGATATTAATAAGAAGTTTTAAAGACACTGTCTAATTGTGTATTACAATATCAACGATGACAAAAAAAGCTAGACACACCTTGGAATCTGCTAAGGCATGATATCTGTTAACACAATCACCGATGAGAGGCATGTGATCCACCAAATCACTTTGAGAAGGCCTGACCACATACAACCTGCAATTGAGCTAAGCATCAAACTCTGTGCTACAAAAAAGTGAAAAACAAGCATGAAAACTTTTAATTTTTGCAAGCTACCTGAAAACTTCAGATAGGTGATTCCACACACATTCTCTGGATTTTTCAGGATTTCTCTTCACATAGTGAAGGCAGTGCACCGTTATCAAGATCGACCTAACAGTGTCCTCAAAGCTCTTCCTCGGCTTCCCAAGCTTGATCCAACTATTTTCCTCGGAGAGAACCAATATCTCAGGCTCTTCACTCGAAATGTCAAACTTCCATGCAATAACATGCTTACATAAATTCCCCCCATTATCAGCGGTTCCATGCAGAAATATCTTTACATTCTCGCCATCCTGTCTCTCACCATCACTCCATTGAACAGGCAATACATGAAATGAGACACATTCATCCTTTTCATCTACGAAATGGTACTCCGAAACAGAATATGGTTGACACTCTGTCGATGCCATACCCTTCTTTAACTCACACCTAAACACAAAATGCAGAGAAAGAATTGCAGTAAAAATAAGGTAGGCAATCTCAAATTTCTGAGGCCTATGATGAAACCCAGAAGTAATCATGAACCCCAGAAAAGCTGTTTGCAAAGTTGAATGAAAGAATCGAAATTTGAGAGCAATCATGGACCCGAGAAGTAAAATCCAAGAGCAAACATGAAAAAATTGAAAATTTAACTGTTCTTGTAATTTTAAACCCATTGCCGCCCTTTCAGCACTGTTTTCGTTTGTTATAGGATATATGCATGTATTTTGAAAGTGAGTTCACTGGAGAATTAAGGCAATGTATAAAAGAGGAGGAAACAACAAGGTATACCTGACCAAATTCGCAGAAGAACCCTAGAGACTTGCCCTGAGGAAACCCAGCAATGTGGTGACTTTGGGAATTGCTGAGAGATTGAATTTGAGTCAAAATCTAAGAATGCTGTGATGCATCGACTGTTATTTCAATTAAAAAAGTTAATGGGAAACAATCGAATGTAGAAGCATTATATGCACCATACGCTTCGTGTTCTTTACCATACGCTTCGTGTTCTGTGTTCGAAACAACTTGTCAGGTTTTCTTATAGAAAAATAACTTGATGGGCTCCACCTCTCCAAACAAATGAATTTAGAAAAAAAAAAAAAAAAAATCTTTATTCTCTCAATTTTCAGATGATCATCGACATTTTGGTCTCCCACATTTTTATAAAATTTGATTTTTTTCATTCAATTTTAACACTGACTATAACATCTATTCTATAATCAACAGATTTGGGTGTATAGAATTTACACACTCTTTAGAAAGGATGAGGGCTACGCTAGGTTTTCTTGGCAGCGACACGGCAAACTGAGCCGGTGGAGGTGTATGTGCTTTGCTTCCTCTCTCCGGCTTCTTGGGGGGTGACGACAGCGTTCGGTGGCGCAGCCCCCAGTCGTGGGGAATAGTTTTTCTTTTTCTTTTTTCTGTGACGCTATGTGGTGGCGTTGATGGTGACTTCTCGCTAGCTGGGCGAAAGCAGGTGGAGGTAGTGATCTCGACGCCTAATCTCGATGAGGATGCGGCAAGCAATGATTAGGTGATCTTTGGTTGCCGGAAGGAGTGGTGGTTAGGCCATCCGGGTTGGGGGTCAAGAGACCATGGTTCGAGTGTGAGCGTGTTCGACGTCGGAGGTCAGGTTGCTGGCGAGATTTGACGGAGGATGTGACGCGAGTGGAGCCAGAAGGGTTGCTGGAGGTGGCTGCACGAAGGCTCTGGTGCCTAGATGCTTGGGTGTCCTTTGCAAATCCAGCTGCGAGGTTTGTGTTTTAATCCTTGTTAGAGATCTGCAATGCCTCAGCGGCGGCGTTGGAGGCTTCTACACTGGTGGCAACACTGCAGGTGATGGCGGTGGTGACCCGATGATAGATTTGGTGCCCAGATTTTTGGGTGCCCACAGTAGCTGGATGTGGGCTCATAACTGGACCTGGCTTGCAAGCTCTATTAGGGTTTGGGAATTGGCCTTGGGTTTGGGCTTTTATGCTTGGACTTGTGCAATAGTGTTTAGGGTACGGTCTGCGTCCTCTCTGCTTGCTTAGAAGAGATGTCACAAACTAGCCCCCAGTTCCTGTGCCATTTAATATTCATAGGTTTTTGTAAGGGCTTTTCTGGCTGGGCTTAATAGCTTGAAAAGATGGGGATACTTAGATAATGGTTCTTCTGTCGACCCCACTGGGGTGAATCGTTATGTGTAATTCTCATTGAATTATAAAAGACCTGACTTTCTTTGGCATGCTAAAAGTAGCACATAATTTAACCCTGCAAAATGTAGTTGTCAGTATAGAATAAGTACGGATCGTTCAAGCCGGAGATTGAGGGTACACCTGTAATTGCATAAACAAATAAAAAATTAATATGAGTATGAGGTATTATGTGTACAAAAATAAAACAAAGAATGAAGATATATACAAGTTAACGTAAAAAGGGGGGATTTTAGGATTTTTAATGCAGACAAAAAAAAATTCATAAAAACACATATACAAGGGTGGAACGTGAGGACCACAACCCTATGCAAAATTCCAATTACAATTTCTATAGTTGATTTTTTATGTCATGAGAAAGAAGTTGACTATGTGAAACGTTAGTAAGCAAACGATTTCCCATATTTTACTTTCCTTGAATATTTAATCTAAGTGAAAGCACCTAAATTAAACCTATTGAACATGCAATCATAGTCTAGAAAGCTAGCTAATCAAGAACAAATTCAACGCATGAAGAACAAAGAAAGGATGTCAACCAAAGTGCACAACCTAGTATGAAAAAGTTCATCTATTTGCAATCCTGCTTAATTGATTTCGACTTTTGTCCAAAGCCTTTACTACATATGAAATAGGTTCAAAAAACTATTAGGTGAATTGTTAACCTAAATCTAGCTCCAATTACATGCATATATCCTAAGCGTGCACTCAAAGAATATAGACATATAAAAGTTTTGTATAATCCAAAATCAATTAAGCAATCTCACATAAACAACATAGAAACCAACTATAAAAAAATCGCAAGTTTTATTCAAACATAGAGACAGGCTTTAAGCTTTGCCCTTAACGTTATATGTTAACTAGAAATCATTGTTCACGAATTCAAACAAAGAGAAACCAAAGAGTTTACAAGGAAAAAGATTGAATTACACCATGAAGGGTTGAATACAGGTGTTCTTCAAACGTTGAACCCTTGAAGAACTTGAAAGCAAGATTTCAATGGCTACGGCACAAGGGTGGATGATGGTGGCTAGAGCTTGCTCACGGCTTCTTCTCCTCCTCCTCCTCTTTGCTTAAAGCCGCAGAACTGCCCTTGAAGACTAGAGAGTGGAACAAAACTTTTGATGTGTTAAAAGAATGAAAGAATTGGTGAATGAAAACGTCCCAATGATGCATCTATGTATAGGGGACGGCAAACTTAGTGTCCAAGCCTTTTGGATCATTCTTTTAATTTCCAAGAATTATCTGATTGTTCCACACAGCTCCAACCAATCAAATAAATCCATGTAAGCTTTTCTGCGTCAACCAACCAATGAGAAGTCTCTAAAATCTTGGAGAAGATATATTTGCTGAAATAATAAGGGATTTTTCTGATTTTTATCTTCTAATTTCGTCTAAATAGGAGTGTGAGCAATAAGCAATGTATCTAGACTTGATTCGATCATTTCTGCATGTTATCTCTTAAAAGTCTCCAAGGATGACTCCAAACCTTCTAGAATCCTCAATATTATTTGAAATATGAAGCATAAATTCGTCCATGGGCTTCCCGATGTGATTTAGGTCTCAAAACATAAATTTATGTCAAAGTTGACTGACTTGCATAGGCAGATTTCCTGATTTGGCCTTTCATGCATCTTTTCTCCTAGTGCTCTCAAGTTTCCTAGCTCCATCAGGACTCCTTATGTCTTCAGGACTCTTACTCAAACAAGGACTCTTCACATGAAATGTTCTTGAACCTTCCAGAATATTCTTTTACTTTCCTAGTTCAACTGGGACTCCTTGTGTCATTAAGATTCCTTTTCCTGGCAAGAGTAGGTTTTCTAGTCCAACTAGGACTCTGCATTTTTCGCCATTTTTCTTCATTTCTCCAAACATGTTTCCTAGTTGACCCAGGATTCCTACTTTGATTGGGATTCCTAGTCGGACCAGGAATACTTCATTTCTTCATTTCAGCTCATTTCTGCATCCCTTGTGTGCCTTTGTCATTTCCAACGTTTCCTTTGCTTCTCATGCTACTTTAAGCTTATTTCTTCTTCATTTGCTCCAATTTACCTAAAAATAGAAACTAGGTTAAAAATCGATTATTTAAGGAAATAACTAAGCAAAATATGAGGAATTAACTATTAAAACGTCGCATTGGAATGCTCCTATCATTCTTGTAAAAAAAAAAAAAAAAAAACTGACTATAACTTTGATTCGCCAGTATATTTTTCCTATAAAAAAAAATGTGGTACACCATGTGCCATTTTCTCAGGGTTGTTCACATCCCTTCACCCTTTCTCGCCAATTCTTTTAATAGCAAGTTACCAAAACATACAACTTTTGGAAAATAAAATCCATGCACAGGGCCTCTTTCTTTGAGATCTATGCGGACACTTTATTACAACCATGCGGATAGTAAAACCCATGCGGGTTATTTCGTTTTATTTTTTTTATATTGAAAACTACAGATGCACCTCTTTCTAGCATTAAATCTGTTATCTGGTTCACTTAGATCTGTCATCTACTTCACTCACGGAGAGAGACAGATCATACAAAAATCAAGAGAGACAGAGCGAATGATTGCTGAGGTAAATTCTAATTCAATTGAACAATTCGATTTCTATTCGATCAAACTCGATTTTGGGTTGAAAGAGAGAGAAAAGATCCCTTATCGCTGAGGAATTTGAAGGCCCAATCTTTCCAATTGCACCTCATGCTGGGCTCTAGCATTCTTGATTACTGTTAAAGTATTAATGTACAGCCACCGTTCACAGTATCCTTTGCTTGTCAAACTCATGAAGGAATACAATTCTGCATTTATGCTTGTTGCATTTATTTTTTCATGGTATTTATGTTTTATTTAGTTAATTGTATTGGATGACAGTAAATCATTGTATTGGACAAATATTGACACCTTCTAAATTCAATTTTTTATGGAGTATTGATACGTGCAAAAGCATTCGCCAATTTAAACCCTGAAAAAATGTAGTTGTTAGTATAGAATAAGCAGGGATCGTTCAAGCCGGGGATTGAGGGTACATACATGTGAAACGAAATTAGAGACTAGGATATACAAAATTCACGAAAATAAAATATATATATAGACATGTAGTTCGAAATTTACAAGAGAATACAAGTTATAGTTAGATTAGGAATCCTACTCCTACTAGAATACATTTGACAAGTCATAGTCATATTAGGAATCCATATACAACAAGGAATACTAGTCATACACTAATTAGGAAACCAAATACAAGTAGGAAACAAAATCCCTAAAGAACACCACCAAAAATCCCTAAAAAACACCAAACGTGTTCCTAAGAAACACTATTCACGAAAATACTATTCACAAAATTACAACACTAATTTCAGATTATATACTTCATTATTTACGAATTATATGCATACTAAAATCCTAAATCGATTTTACATATTTACAAGAACACAAAACATAAAAGATAGGGGGGTTTTGAAGATCAAAATATAAATTTTCAGAAAACAAAAGAAAGATAAAAACATTTTTATATACATAGGTGGGAAAAGAAAAATTTTTGAAAACAATTTATCAAGAACCATTCAAGATCAATGCATTCATGCATCCCTTAATCTTTCTTAGTTACCATGGAAAGCTATCAACCAAGACACAAAGATCAAAGCAACCATTGTCCCTTTTAACTTTCTTTCTTTAATCAATTGAATTAGCAAAGCACCAAGACAATATATTTTGAAAAGTTGATATCACACAATCAAAACAACTGCGTTGAAAAATCCCGTTTCCAAATCATTAAGTTCAAGAAAGAATTGATAAACATGCAAATCCAAGCACTCAAAGCAAGTCAAAACTTGTAATGCCCCGGAAATTCGTAATTATTTTCCGAGGATTTTCCGGAATCTAATTTGTGGTTATTGGACGGTTTCGTGGCTCGTGGATGGAGCGGAAGTGTTTCCGGCGAATAATTATTCGAAGGATATGGTTTTAGGGGGGTTGCAAAGGTTGACTTTTTATTAGTTGGGATTCTCTGAAAACTTCCTTCATGGAAGTTGTAGAGCGCGTCGATACGAGTTCGTGGACATGCGGTGCGTGTCAATCGGAGCTCGTATGAGAAAGTTATGGCTATCGGAAGAAATTTCCATTTTAGTATAAATAGATAAAATCAGAAATTATTTCATAAAATTCCATTTCCTTTTCCGGAAAGTTTCTTCTCTCTCTCTTCTCTCTCGGCTGCACCTTCAGTATCGAAGAAACCCGGCTGACCCGACCCTGACCTGGCAGATCCGACCCGGCTTTTCCGGCGAACTCCGACGGTCTCCGGCGACGAAATCTTCCAGATCAGCTCGCCTCCTTATTCTGGTCGTCCCTCTGGTATCCTCTAGCGGCGATTCCCACTATGTATGGCGCTGGAAGATGGCAAAAATTGGTGTATTCGGACTCGATCGGAAAACACAGTTCCAGCGACGTCGTGGCTTCATGCTTCCTGTTGTGAGTTCGTAGCAGCCTACTGGTTCGATCCTTGGTGTTTGTTTGGATCGATTTACGTGGAAATCGGTTCAACTCGGATTGAGCAAAAATTCAAAGCTTGTGAGGTAGTTTTCGATCCTTTATGCTTGTTTTCTAACTTCGAGCTAGTTATGAAAATTCACAAGCATGCTTAGATGAAACTTTTTTATGTTGGGAGTTTTGGGAAATAATGAGTTTTGGCCGGCGGCGGTGCGCCACCGCCTGTGAAGGCGTTCCGGCGGTGTTCTGGCCATCTAGGGAACTGTTTCTGGTATTATATATGTTCTACTCGTTGATACGAGCGTTTAGATATATAGTATGCAAATTTTAGAGTTCGTATGGATTTGTTATGATTTTTACCGTTTCTTATCCGTGAATTTATTCAAATCCTTGAGGATTTAAGCATCGGATCGACTTGTGGCTTGGACACATCGATCGTGGAAGTGTTCCAGAGACTTTGGGAGGTCTCGGAAGTGGTTTCGCCTAAAATTGGCATTACCTTGAGATTTTTGTTTGGTTTGGGGGTTCGAACTTTATTAAATTGTGATTCGTTAACTGAATCAGAGCTGTAATTCCTTAGGTACGTGACGAGTATTCTTTGGACAGCTATTTTGGGTGGTTTGGCTTCTTTGTTCTGTATTGAAGATGCAGCGGGAGTTTCGAGGTGAGTAATCTCACAAGGTTCATTTACGAACGGAATTACCTTTATCGTTTTGAGAGTTATTGATTTAACTGCAAACTATAGTTGGTATTAGTACGCATTCCTGAGCGGATGACTATGTATATATATATTTACGTGAAATATATATGTTTTGGTGGATTTTTGGATTTATGGAAACAATAGGCATGAATGATGCTTTTTATTGTTTTGGGTTATGGCTTTTCGGAAAACAATGATTATGGAAATGTTGATTTCGATTGTTTTCAAAAGCGTTGCGATTTGTGTAATATTTTGGGTCCAATGCGACTCCTTTAATGATTTGCTCCAAGGGACTGTGTGGCCCGAGGAACAAAGGTCTATGACCTTGGGCAGAATATCAGGTAATCACGTCTTTGGCCGGACGAGTGGTTACGTTTCAGTTAGAGCTCTAATCTGTCTGTCATATAGATAATTCATGGGGTAACGGGAACTGGTTATTGATAACTCATGACATTATGTGTTTTTAGTGAACAAGGTGTGAGTTGCTTCCTTATTAACGGTTTTTAAGGGGACAAGGTGTAAGTTGTTTTCCTTATTAACGAATTGATAGAATTCAAGTGTGCGTTGTTTTCTATGGTACGATTTTGGTACAATTGATAGAAATCAAGGAGTGAGTTGCTTTCTATGTTATATTGATAGGATTCATGTGTGGGGTGTTTTCTATGGTACGAGTTTGATACAATTGATAGAAATCAAGGAGTGAGTTGCTTTCTATGTTATATTGATAGAATTCATGTGTGGATTGTTTTCTATGGTACGATTTTGGTACAACTGATAGAAATCAAAGAGTGAGTTGTTTTCTATGTTTCGTTTTAAAAGGAACCAAGGTGTAAGTTGCTTTCTTTTATTTCGATTTGATAGGAAATTAAAGTGTGAGTTATTCTCCTTTATTTCGTGTTTGAAGGAATCAAAGCATGATTTGGTTTTCTCGATTGAAACGTGCGGGGTTCATCCCGTGATTTTGGTGTGAGTTGTTTTGAGTTACTCATACGGGCTTGCAAAAACTTACTGGGTTTGTTGTGTGACAACCCGGTGCACGATTCCAACGATGTAGGGGTTAATCCTGCAGGGTAGGATAATCGGGGCTGAAGCTGAGGTAGCTTGTTGGCAGCAGAACAGGTAGGAAGCAAATTTGATTGGCTTTCCCATTGTTATGACTTCCGCTATGTAGTAAACTCTGAGGAGCTTTTACGTTTTATCTTGTTGTTGACAATTTAATTCGTAAGCATTGTAATATATGACTCTGTGGAGCGGGTCAATATTGACATAGTGGGTTCAGAGCATCAATATGTACTTGGGTTAAAAGGGAAAAAGTTTCTAGGTATTTTGTATTGATGGCTGAACGTTCACGCATATATAATTATGGGATTGTATATCGATTTTTATTTGTGTTAAAAATCAGGGGCGTGACAAAACTTATCATCACATGCATAACCTGATTTCGACTCAAAGCAAGCCTTTACTACTTATTTGAATTAGGGTTACAAAGCATAAACCTAATTACTAGCAAATTACATGCAAGTCTTCCTATGTTCATGACCACAAGAACGTTCCATGTAATGAAGCATAAAATCGGATTATCACTCCATATATTCGGCAACAAATTCAGATCAAGAACACATAAACAAATCAAACATTGAAAAGAACATCAAAATTGCATCCAAAAATCAGATTATCAACTCATAGTTTTTGGTTCACACATAGAAAATCCAAAGCAGAAATTCTATCTAACAATTACACCAAACCGTGAATATATGTATGGTATGAACAACCCTTAATTACGTCCCAAAGATCCAAAGCAGCTCTAAGGTGTTGTAACAAGTGAAGAACATGGCGATGAAGGTGGATGGCACGGCAAAGCTCCTTGAAGATTGTGAAAACCTGAAACTAGAGCGAAACCAAGTGAGAAACCGAAATTGTGGAGAAAGAATGTGTGTTTGGAACGTCAAATACATAGAGTATATATAGGGAGACGTCCCAAAGCTCTCCCAATTCGTTCCTAACTTGATTCTCCTAGTTCTTGTTGATTTAGGACTTTGTTGGCACAAAACAGATTTCCGGCAGGATTGACCTCAGTGCACTAAATCGGCCATAACTTCATCTAAAAAATAGATATTGATGAACAGTAAAAAATATGGAAACTACACATCTGTAGCTTTCCAACTATATAAAGATCATAATTTTCTGAGCTCTGAGCTATTTTTGACACTCCGTTGAAGTTGACTGATCTGCACAGGCAGTTTTCCGAATCTGTAATGGATTAGACTTTCAAAGCATAACTTGTGCCCAATTAGGTTTTCCTTGCCATCACATGCCTCTCACATGTCTCTACGCCTTTGTTGAAGATGAAACGTCAAGAATCTTCAAGAACCTTCAAGAATATCACGGAAAATCCAATCCAAACTCAACTAGAAATCCAAACTCCACATTGCTTTGAAATCCGAATTCCTTGTGACTTCCTCCAAGTGTGCACGACATGTGATCCTTCTTGAGACTTCTAGACAGTTTTTGGACGTTCCATAGGCTTCTCCTAGTTTCCACAGGTCTCCTAGTGTAAGTAGAACTCCATATGCAAGTAGGTTTCCTAGTTAAATACTGCTTCCTTTCTGCGATGCTTCTACACTCTTCCAGAACCTTCTTGAGTAATCCTTATCCAACAAGGACTCCTTGTCACACTAAGTTTCCTTATCTGAGTAGAATTGGGTTTCCTTGTTCAAGTAGAACTCCTAATTTCCGCGACTTAAGAGTTTGAGTCCAAGTCAGCTTCTGATTCCTACTCCAACTGGGATTCCTTTTCCTAGTCAAACTGGGAGAACTTCCATTTCTTCATTTCTTTCCATTTCTGAGCCACTTGTTGCATTTCTGGTCTTTGAGACTCCATTTTACCTGTAAAACACTAACTAAGTTAAATTGATAAAGTTAAAGGAAATAACTTAGCGAAATATAAGGAGTTAAACATTATAAACATGGCATTTATGCTCCTATCAAGTGTCATTTCGCTAACCGTTTGTTACTGAAGATCAGTAGCAGTAGTGAATCTCTCTTCTTTGTTATTAAGGTGTTTATTTCACTTTATTGTGGGTTTCATCCATAGAACAATGAAATATTTCATACTGTTATTGAGGATGAAAATATGTGGTATATAGTAATCTTAATGTATTTGCTACTGATGGCCAGTAGCGATATTTATTTTGTTATCGAAGGTCGTAGAGATATCTGTTTTGTTGCTGATGGTTTATAGGGGGCATATGTTTGCTAGTGACGGTCAATAAATATATTTGTTATTGAGGGTTAGTAGATGTATTTGTTACTGAGGGTTAATAGATGTATTTGCTATTTAGGGTCGGTAGATGTATTTGCTATTGAGAGTCAGTAGTTTTCCAATAGTTGTTTTTAGAGTCATTTACCAATAAGGTAAATAGTATCAATCCAAGAACCATGCAGTGGACAAATTGAACATTGTCCCATGCGGACAGTTTAACGCTGACAGCAATCCATGACCCACTCTGATGGAGCAGTAGACATTTCAAATTTGTCTAAATTACTAACATAAATTACATAATTGCCACTACTTTTCTACCTCTCCTTCTCTCTCTCTCTCTCTTACATTTTTGTATATACAATAACACAAAATGCTCACTCATTCCTCGTCGATAATATTAATAGCTAGTCTCTATTTCCATGTTTTTTACTTTATTTTTTTTTTTGAAATCTTCAAACTTTATTAAAATAATCAAATTACAAACCAAGAAAGAATACTGCTACTTAGAGCAAACAACCAGCAAGGCAAAGAAGAACAAAACAGATAGGTGCGCAGGCTAAACAACTATCATCTTAACCAATTAAAAAGGCAACTAAAACTCAGTAATTCTCCATTGCATAAGAGCTCTCATGTTTCTTGAAGACCAGTTTCTCTGAAATATACTAGTTGAATTATCACCTGAAAATCAATAAATCATTAAAATGAATAGTAACTTCTGAAGCCTATAACAAATATGCTACTGATGGTCAATAACGAATACACAGTTGTTATTGTTGGTCACTAACAGTAAGACATATGCTACCAGGGAAATTCTAGTGTACTGGTGGGTATCTCATACCCACATTTACAAAAGTGAGAACAAATTTTGTTATCAAAGTTGTAATTTGAGTCCTACTTTGTGTAATCTTAGTTCTAATAATGATAATTATACCTCTTACGACATTTTACAAGTTTTTGAACAAATTTGTTGTCAATGTTGTAATCTTAGTTCTAATAATGGTAATTACACCTCTTACGACATTTTTACAAGCTTTTGAACAAATTTGTTGTCAATGTTGTAATTTTTGTTTAACTATATGTAAATAGTGTAAATGAATATGGTAACTTTTGTTCTCAATGTTGTAATTTTGGTTCAAATACTTGTAAATTTTTGTTCAAATAGTTGTAAATGAGGGTATCTCATACCCACCAGTACACTAGCTTGTCTCATGCTACCAACAGTCAATTAAAAGTAAGATCTTTGCTACTGGCAGTTATTAACAAATAAGATTTATATTTGTTAACAATTAATAATGAAGAATACTATACTACTGACTGTCAATAACAAATCAACAACAGAGTCAAAAAAGTAAAATGAATGTGACTACAACATATCTATATAATTTTGAAACAAAACTATTAAAAAAAGTCTATTGCTAGGCTTTATGAAGTGAGTCTACATAATATCAATAGCAAATAAAACTGTACTGACCGTCAATAGTTTATACTGAAGTGTTGCTAGCACCTAAAACCAAACCTTACATAGCAAAATAAAATAGTGTTCAGAAAGACAAAAAATGTTCTAAATCAATTTGAAACAAAATACGAAAACAAAACAAGTAAATTAGCTAGAAATCTTATAATGTATTGCTATATATCCTAAAAGAAACAATGCTACTCACTGTCAATAGCAAATAGAGTCACTAATTGTCAATTGGCTTTGGGCCTTTCCTGCGTAGAGCAATTGTTGCTTATACCCCAAAATAAGCATATCAAGCAAACTAAAACTGTGACCAGAAGATCATTAAATCAGTTTGAAACGAAATAACAAAAAAAAAAAAGTATATGAGTTGGAAGCCGGACTATAACATGTATTGTTATCATATAAAAAAGGGAAAATTTCATTTTACCTCCCTGATCTTTAGACCTTAAATCATTTGTGCCCGTGCACTTTTAATTTCATCATGGGTGCCCCTGTACTTACCAATTTCAGTCAATCTTATCTAACCCTTGGTCTTCTTTCCAACTATTATGTGATGTATTTGAAATTGTAGTCACATACAATATAATTTTGCATGCCACATTAGTGAATCATTATCACACATGGGAGCCCATGAGATCCACATTTTCAATTTACAAAATACTTGACAAAAAAATTAATGATTGGACATAATTGATTAAATTGGAGAGCATAAGGGTATATGTGATGAAATTAAAAGTGCAGGGTCATACTCATAACTGATTTAACGTGTAAAGGTTAAGGAGGTAAAATGAAATTAGCACTATAAAAAAACATTGTTATCATATTGTAAACACGAAAATCCTGCAACGAATGAAAGAATGACATGTACGTGTACAAAATAATATATTTTTTATTGGGAAAATTTCACAAATAGTACACCAAGTAAAGGCCACTAATAATTCTTATACATAAAGTTCCAAACCAAACATTTCGGTACACGAAATCTGAAACTCGACCCACTATCAGTACACGACGTCAATTTTTGACACCAAAATGTCCATTATGCCCTCAATTCTTTTTTTTTTTAATAAATTTTTTTTTTCTGTTCTTTTTTTTTTTAATAAATTTTTTTTTCTGTTTGACTCATCTTTTTTCTTTCTCTTTTTCTTTCTCTCTCTTCTCGTCTCTGGTTCTATGCTCTGTTCTTCCTCTGGTTTGTAGTCCCTCAATCTGGGTCGTCGAAGCAAGATTGGTCCGGGACTTGTGCAGCAAATCTGATCGTCGGAGGTCTGGTGGGCAGATCGGTGCTGGGATCTGCGCAGGCGGGTCGGGTGGGTTGCTGCAGCAGCGATGGGTGGAGGCGGGTAGGCTGCTGACACGGGGATGTTGCTGTCGGCGGATCGAGATGGAAGCCGGTGATGGGAAGGCGCAGCTGGGATCTGCGTCCGGTCTGGCTGGGCAGCGTGCTAGGTGAGGGAGCGGAGGCTGGCAGGGGGCAGCGCCGTTGCAGACGCTGGGCAAGGCTGAGGCTGAGGCTACGGTGGTAAGTTGTTGCAGCTCGTCTGGGAAGCCGGTGACGGCTGGGTATGGTGCTGGTGTTCGCTAGAGGAAGATGGGTGCAGAGATCAAATTGGCTGGGTGCTGAGAGCAATTGGCTGGGTGAGGCCGGTCTGGATATGGCCGGCTGTGCGCTCGGAGGGAGGGAGTGGGATTGAGTTTGATGGGTGTGGATTTGGAAGGTGGAGGAGATGCGATGGTCGCCGGAGAGTTTTCGCCGGAAGAAGGAAGAAGAAAGAGTCGTCGGCGAAGGAGAAGAACAGAGCATAGAACCAGAGACGCGAAGAGAGAGAAAGAAAAAGAGAAAGAAAAAAGATGAGTCTAATTTAACAGAAAAAAAAATTTATTAAAAAAAAAAAAGAACTGAAAAAAAAAAATTTATTAAAAAAAAAAGAAAAAAAATTTATTAAAAAAAAAAGAACTGAGGGCATAATGGACATTTTAGTGTCAAAAATTGACGTCGTGTACTGATAGTGGGTCGAGTTTCAGATTTCGTGTACCGAAATGTTTGGTTTGAAACTTTATGTATAAGAATTATTAGTGGCCTTTACTTGGTGTACTGTTTGTGAAATTTTCCCTTTTTTATTAATGAATTTGAGGGTTACAATCTCTGTAGTTACTCTTTCAAAAGAATTTCCTCTGATTCTATCTTCGACGTTGGTTTGATCCAAGGGTGGCGAGCACTTAGTCTTGAATCGAACGGTTGTAGTGTGAACTTGTTATGTTGACGATTTGGGGAAGACGGTTGACCAAGGGCCGTAGAGGCTTGATCTTGATTGGATATAGGCCACGAGTGATGTCACGTGGTGAGTGTTCTTCGGCTTTGGTAGAGGATGAACCGGCACGTGTGTTTGGTGCTTGTTGATTCTCTACGAACTTGATGAAGAAGTTAGCAGAAGATTTGCTTTATTGACCACTTGAAGACGATTGTTGATCAAAGGCTGCAGAGGCTTGATCTTGATCGGATTTGAACCACGAGAGGTGTCATATAGCAAGTATGGCTTTGATGGCGGGTGAATCGGCACGTGTGCTTGATGCTAGTTAATTCTCCACGAGTTTGACAGCTTCTAAGCTTATAGGTGATTTTCCTTGTTTGTCTGAAGTCAGTGAGGTGAAGAGACCGGCTATTTGGCAGCTCGATGGTTCTTCACGAGCTTGGGAGACTTATGAGCTTTGGAGAGATTTCTTCCATCTGTCTCCAGTCCCTCCTCTGGATTTGAGAGGGTGTATTTATAGTGTCGGTGTCTCCCTTAACTTGGAATGCATTGATGACATAACATTTATCACATTTCTTAATTGTGTAATTAAATCAATCAGTTTTAATTGATTGATTTAATTATTTTTATTTAAGGAATACGCGAATCAATTATAATTTGATTTAATGCTTGATTTCAAGGTATCATTGCCGATGATTACCATATCATCCACATAAATAATTAGAGCTGTTACCTTCCCTTGTTGATGCTTGAGGAACAAGGTATGATCTGAGTTGCTCTGTTTGTAACCAACCTTCTACATGAACTGTGAAAATCTCCCAAACCAAGCACGAGGCGACTGTTTGAGACCATACAGAGATTTTCTCAATTTACATACAAAATCACCAGGAGAAGCAACTACATACCCAGGTGGAAGGCTTATGTACACTTCCTCGGCTAACTCTCCATGAAAAAATGCATTCTTGACATCCAACTGTCGGAGTGACCAGTTTAAACTAGCAGCAAACGAGAGCAGAACTCGAATAGTGTTCATCTTGGCAATAGGAGCAAACGTTTCATCGTAGTCTATACCATACATCTGAGTAAACCCCTTTGCTACAAGGCGTGCTTTGTATCGATTCACTAATCCATCTGCATTATGTTTCACGGTAAACACCCAACGACAACCTACAGCCTTCTTGCCCTGTGGTGGAGGCACAAGTTGCCAAGTATTGTTCTTCTGCAACGCCTCCATCTCTTCCTCCATTGCCTTCCTCCAGTTTGGATCCCCCAATGCACCCTGCACTCTGTTAGGTACTGATACAGCAGATATTTGATTCACAAATGATTCATATGACTTAGACAACCTCTTAGTGGACATATAATTGGCTACTGGGTATTTTGATTTGGCAGTAAGAGTAGGTTCATATCTTTTGGCTGATTGACCTCGAGTGGTCCTATTTGGTAACACATATTGCTCAACATTAGACTCACTACTGCTAGTACCAGTGGGTGGACATACCTCAAATGGGTGATCTTCAGTACCAGGAAGTTCTGGGTCAGGGGTAGAAGTGATGGCAGGAGGGGCAGTTGTATCTTCAACTTCATTTTCAGTGATTGAAACTGGTGTCTGGATGTCTGGAGCTTCTGCTTCTGGAGGTGATGAACTGATGCTCTCAACTGGATCCGTAAAAATACCTCCTGCCTGTGCGACTTCTTCTCCGCTTTCTCATTCCTCCCCCTCTCCATGATACAACTCTTCAAAATATGAATTCTCCCCTTGAAGAGCTGTATCTGAAGAGGAAAAATAGCTCATGTCCTCAAAGAAAGTAACATCCATAGTGACATAGTACTTTCTGGTAGGTGGATGATAGCACTTGTACCCTTTCTGATAGCCACCGTAACCAACAAACACAAACTTAATTGCCCGGGCATCCAACTTAGACCTCTGGTTTTTAGGGACATGAACAAAAGCAACATAACCAAAGACACGAGATGGAAGATTATGAAATGAAGGTAAGGAGACATGAGTTGCGAGAACCTCAAATGGAATTTTACCTTGAAGGACACTGGATGGAAGGCGATTGATAAGATGGGAGGAAGCATGCACCGCATCGCCCCAAAGATATTAGGCATATGAGCACTAAAGAGAAGGGCACGACTCATATCAAGTAAATGACGATTTTTCCTTTCAGACACTCCATTTTGTTCTGGTGTTTGTGGACATGTAGTTTGGTGAACAATCCCATGGGTTTTGAAAAACTCTTGAAAAACATGATTAACATATTCTCCCTCATTGTCAGAACGAAAGACTTTAATGGTGCTATGATACTGTGTTTGAACAAGAGTACGAAAGGTTTGTAAAGCTGGAAATACTTCATCTTTGGTTTTAAGAAGAGCAACCCATGACAATCTCGTACAATCATCAATAAACAAAACAAAGTACCTTATACCCAATACAGTGGGCTCTCTAGAAGGACCCCAAACATCAGAATGAATCAACTCAAAAGGAATAACACTTTTATTAGAAATACTAGGAGAATAAGTAGCACGATGAATTTTGGCCAAAACACATGTTTCACAATGTAAAACAGACTCAGCCACACCAATAAACAAAGTAGGCATGGTTTTTCTCATAAGACTAAAAGAGGGATGCCTTAGACGGCGATGCCACAACCAAATTTCACTTCACTGATCAGAACTCGAAGTCAAAGTGGCGCGGGACTGTGCTCCTGGTTTCTCCCCTGTGTATGTCTGATCCAGATGGAACAACCTGCCCCTCAGATACCCCCGACCGATTATCTCCCTGGTGAGAAGATCCTAAAAAATCATATACATAGGATAAAAGGTTACGGAGCATTTAGACTTAGTATTCAACTGGGGAATAGATATCAAATGATGAGACAAGTCAGGCACATATAACACATTATGAAGTTCTAAGGTGGGGGTTATACGAACTAACCTTGACCCTAACACAGGAAAGGCTTCACAATTGGCATTGGTTACATAGGACACTGGTGGAGAAGACAATTCAGTAAAATATGATTTATCATAAGTCATATGATCAGAGACACCAGAATCAATAATCCATGTATCAGAACCAACAAAGTTAGAAACCTTTAAATCCATACCAATCTTACCACGACCAGCTATAGAGGCTGTAGGAGTAGCCCCACCTGTCGTATGATGATCCTGTCCGGCCACACCATAGAAGTCTGGTTCTTCGACCAACTGAACCGCAGCTGCCTTCGCCTTAGGATGATAACCCTTCTTTTTAGGGTATCCATTCAGTTTCCAACAAGTCTCTCGAACATGTCCAAGGTCGTTGCAATAAGAGCATTGAGGTCGAGGGCGGTTGGTGAAACCTTGTGGAGGACCTTGTTGATGAAGTGGGACTGAATTTTGCTGCTGAAGAAAAGGTGCTGGTGACTTGGCCTGAATGGCTAGGCTAGACACTTCCACCTGTGCATGTTTGACACTTTCCTGCTGAGACTCATCCTTGCATACATATGTGAAAGCTGTGTTTAGACTATGAGGGTCTGTCATTCTAAGCAATTCTCCCTTGGCACTGCTATGCTTCTCATCAAGCCCTCTCAAGAATACATGAACCCTTTCAAGTTCCTTCTCCTTCTGGTACCACACAAGATCTTCCTAGTTCTTGATCTTGCAAGGACGCTTTTGATCAATTTTAGCCCATACATTCTTCAGCTTGGTGAAATACACAGCTATTGGTTGCCCATTCTGTTACATACTGCCAGCTTTGCACATCAATTCATGAACCTGTATAAAAGCAGACTCATTTGTATATAAATCCCCCAATGTCTTCCATATTGCTTCAGCAGTCTCACACTCTTCCACCAATTGTAGCACATTTTCAGTCATGGCTTTAAATAAAATTGCTATCATAGATCCATCATCATCCTCCCACTTAGTATAGGCATCCACATCTTCCTCACTAGGTGCTTTGGTTGTTCCTGTCACATGCCCCATCTTGTGTATGCCACGAAGGTGGACAGACATAATCTTCTTCCACGTTCAAAAATTGGTCCCATTGAGTTTTGTACCTCCAAAAGAACCACCGTCTGAACTTCGGACAGAAACCTCAACCTTTTGGACCTCATTGATCCTGGAACTCTGGCCTTCAATTTCATCACCACCCATTGCAATAATACAGTAGCAAAAAAGAACACGCAAAACCCAAAATATGCAGCGGAAATAAGAACAGAAGGCTAAAAAAAAAACCAATAACAGAAACTGCGTTTTTTTTTTTTGATAACCTGTTGGGGTTGACTGGGCTGACCGAGTTGACTGAGTGAGCGACCGGAAGATGGCCTTACTTGTGACGCCGGACTGAGTCGAGTCTGGGCACTATCGTGGACTAGAAGACAGCCGGAGATGGATCAGGTGGCCGGACGGGAACTGGGTCGAGTCTGGGCACGGTCGGGGACTGGGCGCGGTAGCCTGAAACTGGCAGCGACGCCGGGAACCGAGCAGCAAAGAGTGACCGATCTAAAGAGCCGATCTGAAGACTTGAACCAGTCACGATCTGGAGTTATGGAGGTCTGACAAGGCAAAGAAACCGATTTGGAATAGATGAAGGATAACGCCGCCGCTTGGAGAGACCTGGAACGATGACGGAGAAGGCTGACGATTTGGAAGATGGCAGACGACGGCGGTTGGAGGCGGCTGGCCTAACGTCGAAGAAGGCTGACTGATAACGTCAAAGTCCAAGAAGAAGATGGTCATATCGTTCTTGGATGGACGTTGGTGTAAGGAAGATAACGACGGGATGACAAAAACGCCGTTAAGAGAACAATAACCCTAACAATGGGGTTTTTGAATTAATTCCTCGAACTGAAAAAACAAGAGACAAAGTCCTCTCAGATCTTTGCTCTGATACCAAGTCAAATATAACGAGATTGAGAGAATGAATTTTCAGATATTTGATTCATCTCACAGCGGAGGTATATAAAGAGGATTACATGAATACAATTGACTTACGTCTCTATTCTCTACCACACATAGAACAAGTAAGTACTAACTACGATATAATTACAATATATTATATGCCTAATGTTAAGCCATGACTCACGCTAACAGTGATTTCAAGAAAGAATGCTGATCTATTGAGGTTCCTATTTCGTAAAAACGTTGTAGGCGTAGACAAGTAGAGGTAAATAGAAATTTTCAATTTTTTTTTCATATTAGAAATAATACGTCCGATCAATTAGTAAATTTGACCGATGTATATTGACAAGTTTTGGGTGAGGATATTGGCAAAACATAGAATTGATTAGTTTGTTTGTAGAAAAGGGTCGTCTTTACGTCATCGTGTTAGGGATATCAGGGGTTAGGAACCTTTGATTTAATGTTTGTACAGTACCTATGATGATAAGATACTGCCATATGGTCAGTGTATTCAATGTCAGTTATGTTGGGTGTGCATTTAGTTATCTTCATGTTGAACTTTAATGCCATACGTGCATTTAGTCAGGCAAAGCAACAAATGTAAATATAAAAGTTTTGTATGCTTCTTGTTTCGTACAGTACAGTTGGAAATTAGTGTAATAATTATTTAATTAGGTCGCTAAGGGAGTGTAATGTTTGAAGGATTAGGTAAATTTGATGCAGGAAAGTTGATAGTAGTTATGTATAAATTTTGGTACATTGACTATTAATGGTGATTAGATGAAAAATATGCATTGTCTGTGGTGTTTGTAATGTAAATTGCTGCTAAAAATATTGAAAATAATGATAGCTAAAATATTTTATCTGTTCGCAATAACACTTAATGAAATGTTGTATTGTTATGAAGATAGATGGGTTGCGTATTTCTTTTTGCATTTGTTTAAACATTCATAAGTGTATGACCATCGGTTGCAAGTGATGGGGATAAAAACTGCATTCCAAACACCCTTATGCACTATTGTGTAAACTTGCATTTTATACCGTTACAAAAACGTGTATTCGATGCACCTAAAAGTAGTTTGCATGCAACACATAAATTTCCTGATATGGTGAATTTGCCGTCATTAGAATGGAATTTCAGAGTTTATCACCCGCAACCTCATTGTCTTGTAAGGTGAGAGGTAAGTGTTACATAATACATTTATTATAGTATCGGTTTCCCACAATCGGTGTAATACTGTGTGTATTGAAAATAAATCGGTTTTAAATATTTGTGCGGCGTACATGGATGAGGCGAACGGTGATTGTTGGTTTCTTCCCACATATTTCGGGGTATAAAAGTGTCAATCATGTTTACATACATTAAATATGTTATCGTTTGAAAGGTTTTACAGCTGTGACTGACCTAGGTGTACTACAGGAACAGGCTAAATGCAATGAAGAGCAATCTTGCTTTGCAAATTGGCTTGCAAGTACGGTTGACATGTGAGGCCTAAAGCGGTTTCATTGCCGTCTTCGTTTTTGTTCCAAGATAATAAATGTTTTATTGTTTTCACTTAAGTTAGATGTACTGACATATGCAATAACTTAATGCTATCGATTTTCCTATATCATGCAGATATTCACCCCACTGCATGACAGTATGGATGATCATTAATTTTTATTGGTAATGAACCTGCATGAAAAGAAAGCATTATTGTGGGACAGCTATCCCGATCCAAACTCGGTGGCTAGGAGAATGCATCATGCACGAGACGTGGTAATATCATTTCAAAGTCGCAGCATGTTTGATGTAGGCCAATCACAATAGATTTTATATGTTTTATTAATTGTGATAAATGTTTGTCTTGCTAGATGACACTAATGCAGAAGGTCCATGCCAAATGACAATGTTTGGCGATGTTTATTACCACTTCTCATCATTCTCAGTTACCTTTGCCGAAGGGAACTCGACAAATCCCCAAACATTTGATAGCGGCATATTTGTCATTATGCACATGCAGCACTATCTTGACCCATGGTCAATAGGGGTTAGTTACTCATGTAAAAGTCATTAGTAAATGCATTCAAATGAATTATCATATATAATGATAGTTATGTTAATGTCATGACAGTTCATCTCTGAGGATCACCAAATCGTGTTGTTTTAGAAATAGTATAGAGTCTCCGAAATGAACATCATTGTGTTGTTATGGCTGATGCAGTCGGTACTTCAGTGTGAAGAACGATTGATGGTGCGAAAAATGTATTTAGTCCACCAACGGGAAGAAAATGCCGTATATCGAAAGCGGAAAGATCATACTTAATCACGTATTCGGAGGACTATAAACATGTGTCGCGTAATAAATTTGTACTATTTGCTTGTTTGAATTAGAGTGATCAAATACAGTTGAACATTAATTAATATGTGTTTTAAATGTCATAAACTAAGCATAGCTTAGTTCGGAAGTTGTATGATTTATATTTAACTCAAATGAGCCTTCGGATATGTAGATTTTGGTGAACGATGCAATATTGAGCTCAATGACTAAAAACAAAATGATACATCAATTATTCAATCCCAAATGTTATAACAAGGTAAGGAATGCCCAACTGTCCCATATTATCAATGGTAGTAACAAGTGAATAATTTTTTTTTTTTGCACATAGAGGAGAATATCCTCTTTAAACGAAAATCATTTGAACACACTAAATCAATTAAGCCAATTGTGAGGGATAATGGTTACATTTTAAAACTACCTATTTGACCCATTTCATTAAAACTGTAGACTATATAATATAACATATAAAGGATATATTGTTAATTGAAAATATTGGAATAAAATACTTGAAGAAAAAAAAAATAAAGCAAAACCTAACGTGGGAGTTGGGAGTGAGGGAGTGGGATTGCATTGTCCAAGGAGTTGGATTTATAACTGCAATAGTGAGAACAAAAATATATATTATTTCTACAAAAGGATCTCATAGCAAGTCAACGATAACAATTAATTGATGCATGCAAATTAATCAGGATAAAATAGAAAATCAATTGATAAAAATTATAAAAAATTACAACATCTCCAATAAAAAACTGAAAAATTCCCCAATTATAGGATTGGGTGTTCGTTCACATGATTTACAATTTTGTTTTTAAGAAAATAAGGAAATTGACATGTGCAGAGCACATGTTTAGAGGCTAAGTGAGGCCCTAGAAATTTAATTTAATTTTTGGAGATAATTTTTTACAAATAAGATTTTGCGCAAGGTGATTTAAGTGAAAAGAATTTATTTCAGAAATTATGTAGGCGTCAATATCCCAATTTGGGCCTTATAATTTTCGTTTGGGTCAATGTTGTTCCATTTGGCCTCTAAGATTACAAGAGCTTACTGAGATAAAGATTAACAAATTTAATTTGAGGGAAGACGAAGTGGATTTGTATTAATCGAGTTTTGGGCCTATGACGGAGTGGAGAAATGGACTAAGGACGTTATTGAAGAAGCGAGCCCAAAATCCGACTAAATTAGTGGTTGAATTCGTCGCAGGGGTAGACTAGTCATTTCACATGTGCACGTATAGATAGAAACAAAATACCCTAGAATCCCAAAACTCTCTCTCCCTCTCTGTCTGCCAGCGCCTGAAAAAACACCATACTGCCACCACCGAAAGAAGCACGACCAAATTCCGACCAAACCGGAATCGACGACATGCATCGATCACAATCTCTACACGCATGACGTATTTCGGCGGCATCACAGTTCCCCGGCTTTGTTTCGATATCCGGTCACCATCTTGCCACATCGCCACCGTCGCTCGATCCAACAATCATCATTTATCCAATCCTCCAATATTCATCATCAACTGACGCCGACCGGTTGTTGAATGGTCCTTCGCCAGAGACCCACCAATACTTATCCTTGTTCCACAGTTTCTGGTCGGAATGCATCTACAACAACGGCATGGATAATCATTGCCTCATGGATAGTCTATACAAAACTCCATTGCCTGATTCCGACCACAGCCGCCACATGCGCGGCCGTGCATCACTGTCAGACTTCCAGACTTAATTAACGAGGTAATTTTTGTCACGTTATACCTAATTTCGTGTTATTCGATTTGGAGGACTTGAGTTTTGTGGAATCTGGAAAGAAATATTGAAGTTTGGAGAAGAAGAACCTGCCAGGTCAATTTAGATTGGAAATTGAAAAGGAAAGGGTTTTGTATAGATTCCGTTTCGGAATACAGAAATTGGTCAATAGATGGACTGATAATTTTGTTGTGCCTGTTAGGGATCATAATGGATGATGGTGGTGGAAATACAAGTACGCTGATTGAATCCCATTTCGGAAAAGTGTGATTTGGTAAGGGTTTGGGAATATTGAATCTGTTTTTCCGTGGACTGTATGTACTGATATGAAGTTGTGGTTTTGTAAACACGAAAAATCCTGCAACGAATAAAATGCAGACATGTGTGCAAAATAATAATTTTATTGATTTAAATGCGGGTTACAATCTCTGTAGATGCTCTTTCACAAAATTCTCCTCTGATTCGATCTCTGACGTTGATTTGATCCAAGGGTGGCGAGCACTTGATCTTGAATCAAACGGTTGCAATGTGGACTTCCTGCTATGTTGACGATTTGAGGAAGATGATTGACCAAGGGCTGTAGAAGCTTGATCTTGATCGGATTTAGGCCACTAGTGGTGTCACGTGGTGAGTGTTCTTCGGCTTTGGTAGGGGATGAACCAGCACGTGTGTTTGGTGCTTTGTTGATTCTCTACGAGCTTGATGAAGAACTTGGCAGAAGTTTTGCTTTGTTGACGACTTGAAGACGATAGATGATCAAGGGCTGTAGAGGCTTGAACTTGATCAGATTTGAACCACGAGAGGTGTCACGTGGCGAGTATGGCTTTTGATGGTGGATGAATCAGCACGTGTGTTTGGTGCTTGTTGATCCTCCGCGTGTTTGACGACTTCCGAGCTTGTAGGTGATTTCCCCTGCTTGTCTGAAGTCAGCGAGGTGAAGAGACCGGCTATTTGGTAGCTTGATGGTTCTTCACGAGCTTGGGAGACTTCTGAGCTTTGGAGAGGTTTCTTCCGTCTGCTTGCGTCCCTCTGTCTGTCGTCGTCCTCGATGGTGTACTTGGCTCAAGGGCGATTGACGCTTGATTTTGAGTCGATGATGGCCACGAGGGTTGACACGTGACGAGTGCTTTGACTTGAGGTTGGTGATGAACCGGCTATTTGGCAGCTTGAAGGCTCTTCACGCGCTTGAAGACTTATGAACTTTGGGAGTGATTTTTCTCTCCGGCTGAAGTCCTTCTCTTGATTTGAGAGGGGCTATTTATAGTGTCAGCGCCTCTCTCAATTTGGAATGCCTTAATGACACGTAATTAATTGTATTTTCCTTAATTACGTAATCAAATCAATCAGCCCTAATTAACTGATTTAATCACGATTATTAAGGAATTATCCAATCAATTTGATGACTGATTTTAATTGTATTTCATTAATAGCATAATCAAATCAATCAGCTTTAATTAACTGATTTAATCATGACTATTAAGGAATTAGCCAATTAATTTGATGGCTGATTTTAATTGTATTTTATTAATAGCATAATCAAATCAATCAGCTTTAATTAACTGATTTAATTACGACTATTAAGGAATTAGCCAATTAATTTAATGGCTGATTTTTGTCTTGATTATCAATTTAAATAAATTGATATCTAATCAGCAGACGAGATTTAATGCTTGATTTTATTCGGAATCAATTAATTTGATTGATCCGCTTTAATATCAATTGATTTAGCCGGAGCAAATTCATTTATTGCCGTCGAGCCTTTCATGTATCGCCAAGTGTCATTCTCTGAGTCTGCATGATTTTGCTGACTCACAAGCCACGTGGACAATTTGCGGGACCCACATGCTGACTAAATTTGTGCCGTCATAATTTCAAGTGGTGACCGAATTATTTAATGAATTTTATTTTCATTAAATTTTTGGTTTCTACAGGTTTATCTATGAAATAAAAGTTTGGTTTGTACTGCTTGAATGCTCTGTGGATACATGGAAATTTGGCATGAATGAACAAGTGTGAAATAACTTATTTCAAAGAGAGAATTGGTTTATGTTTGATTAAAGAGGTAATTCTGTTATCAATTGGGATATGTTGTATTGCAATGTGGACATTCATTGGCTAAGTAGGCGAGCGCTTTAAAGAAGTTTGGTAATAAGGAAACTAGGGAATTTGAGAGTGGAAGTGGTGACCTTCATGTGATAAAGTGAAATTGGGATATTTGATTACGATAAACCAACTTTTTCACAAGTTGAGTTGTTTGATGTTACCATATACGGGAATAACATTTGAAAATGAAATCAGTCGGGAATGGTAATTGTCATTTGCTTCTTAACGTAGAAAATGCTAAATAAAGTGGGTTAAATAAGTTAACCCGAGGTACACATAATAGACTTGTGGATAAGAATGATCACCATATTCCAAATAAGCACATATTTTGTCAACTGTGTTAATTGGGAATGGTTCAATTAAATTATTAGTTAAGGCTGAATTAGTGACTATTTACCTTCATTACATGGTGAAGCAGTGAACTGTAGACCATTAGGGTTGCTATTTTAATGCTTTAGTAAACATTGGCTATTATGATGTCTGAAATATTTTATTTGTTTCACAGAAGAATTTATACAGTGGGTGGATATTAATATTGGGCCTAGGGTTTAGATGTTAATTATATGTGGAACCTTCAGTTCCATGCTTTATGTATTGCAAGACAATGAATTTTGATTTGTTTTGTTTCATAATTATTGATCTTGAGATCTGTCTTCCCTTATGCATAATCTAGATGGTCTGCATTTATATAGTTCCTTTCTGTTGTGTTTTGGGATTGGGGTTGGAGTGAGGTGCATAGTATTCAAATGGAAGCCTCAACTAGACCATGTTCAATGAGGTCAAAGAAACAAGGTTAGGAGAGATGAAAATAACTGAAAACCAATCGGCAAAAGAAAACTAAAGTCCAGATTGTTTGAATTTTATGAAATAATTGGATTTCATTTTTTGTTGGGGAATGACTTGATGAGAATTCTCCACGTTACGACTTTTGCTGTATCTCGTTATGCATCAACAGCAGGTCAGCAATGCAAACCCTTTAATCCTTTCCTGAGAAAGACCTATGAGGTTGACTACCCGGATAAAAGACTTATTATTATTATTATTTTTTTGGTTTGAGGAAGGACTTCATTTTTTATGTGATAAGGTAGTGCATGTTGACAGTTTTAAGTATGGTTGTCGAACAGTTGAACAAGCCCTGAGTGTTAGTTCACATCTGTCATGGTACATACATATCAAACACCTAAATGTCAGTTTCAAGCCCTGACTACTTGATGTGTAGAATAATTTTCAATAACTGAAAGAGAAAAATAAAGTGAATCAAATATGAAATTCGTTGCCATAATAAATGGTCCTCAGAAACAACTTAGCAGATAACTTTTCAGAATGCAGCATTGGTTTATAGCAAATGGTACCATAATTAATTAAACTTCTTTTGTTATAGCCTAGTATGCTCATTTTTGCCTATATTGGCTATATGAAAATATGACTATGGATATCAGATTTTTGATTTTTTTTGTTTAGGGCTAAATACTGGTTACTACCCTGTGGTTTAGGTCCAAAATCAATTCAGTCCCTGGACTTCTAATTTCATCAAACACACCCATGCAGTTTCAATTTTGATCTAATAGGTCCAATCTGTTAGTCTTCCGATAATTGAGTCATTTAACTTGTTGACGTGGCTCATATATGGCCTATGTTTTATGATGTGGTGTTGAGGTGGCATACATAGTCAATTTAGGAGTGGGTCTCATTATTAGAAATCTATCAAATAAAAAGTTTTTCATCAAATAATCCAACTATAAGTTGAACCCATAGCAGAATATTAACGAATTGGACCTATATATTAGATCAAAATTGAAAGTACATGAGTGTTTTTGATGAAATTAGAAGTCCAGAGACTGAATTGATTTTGGACCTAAACCACATGGTAGTATCCAGTATTTAGCCCTTTTGTTTATTTTGGAATCAAAAATATGTCGTGATATTGAGGTCTGCTGATTGAATGATGTATATATAGGAAATCAGTATTCAGTTCTCATGGTATTGGTTAGTGTTCTTTGTGACTATATACCTGAAAATATTATGATCACATGTGGATTTTGTATGTAGTTTGTTTATTGCAGTTGAGAAGTTTTATCATAGCATTTGTAATTTTTCTGTGCTATGACATATGGATTGTACTAAAAACAAAATTGCCAAATAACATATACATTGTATCAATATTGAAACATTATTTCTACAAACAATTTTTCTTGATTTTAGTATATTCCCATTACAAATGCTTTGATGCAGGCAATAATTACATGTTGAATGAAATGATAATGACCTCTTATTTTATTTGGATAGGTAGGACAAAACTTTTGAAGCTGAAGTTTGAGGAATTGAGGTCCTAAGCTGTTTATCGTGTATTTGCACGGTTTGTAGCAGTTTTTGTAATTTCATTATTTCTTTTTTATCCCTATATAAATGGACATATATACAATTGGTAATTTCCATTTTGGTTACCGAGATTATACCAAGGTAGGAATATTATGCCTTTGCTTGCAAATTTCCTTCACATTATATGTAACATTCAAATTTCTGTATCAAGTAATGTTTGTCATCTACTTTATATTATTTATACATTCACAACTGTCAATATTAGAGGTGATTACACTATGTTCAAAATGATTTTACAATTCTCAATTAGCTAATTATTAAGCAAACAAACCCGCTGCATCATGAGGGAAGAATTACCTTGTCTAATGTAAGTTCAGTCTCTCCCCGACTTGTCTTTTTCTCCTCTGACCTCTGCCACAGCCGGAAAACCCCGTTTCCCGCTACAACTCCAAATCACTACTAACATCAATTGATCCATAATCCAAATCCGATGATGACCTAATAAGAATCACCACCGTCCACGGATGAAATATTTCTCTTGCAACGACCCCGATATGTAAAACACCAGGCCATTGCAATTGGGGAAAAAAAAATTATTTAGACTCTATGTTTCTTCCGGGTCCAGCCCAAATGAAGGAAAATGGGGAAACTAATTAAAATAAGAGGGCTAACGCGATGGTCATATAAGTATGCTCATAACCCCTTCTGAAGCCGTAACCTATCTGGCTATCTCCCCTTTTTCCACTGACTTCTTGGCTTCTTGTAGATCTCACACTCCCACTTTTGGCGAGCACCAACTTTGTTAAAGGCAAGTCAACGCGTTCCTTTCTGCTTGATTACATCTATCTATTTTGTTGTTTTGTACTATAATGATTAACGAAATAGTCGGAATGGCCATCCCTTATTATCATCTATTATTTTTTTTTCAATTTTGATGTTTTGGACAACATTGATGCACACTATTGGGAAATTGGTTGCATGCTTTCCTTCATATGCTGATGGGATCATGTAAGTAACGATCTATTAGGCTACCATCTTCCTCCTCTACCATACATCGGGTTCGGCTACTGCCTTTACCACTGCCAATTTCGATCTAACTTACTTCACTATATACCTAATCCAAAAAATTTCTACATGCGCGGTTTTCTTATTTATTTATTTGCTTATCAAGTTCAATATGGATGTTTGTATTTAACACAATATGTCAATTGTTATCCTCAGATTGTCTTGATTGTGAAGTGTAGTAAACAATGTTGTCATACTTTGTTCGGTGAATGTTTTGATGTTTTTGGGGGGACAACTTATGTATTAAAACTTTCATATTGTCTTTCTTGTTAGTGATGGCTGAGGAAGCAGCGAACGAATACATACATCATGGATAAGATGGTCCGCACGTTCTGGAGGAAAATGATCTCGAGATGGCATATCCGAACCTTAGTAGCCTTGTAACCATACTCTTAATCAATAAGATTATTTGGTGTGAACTCAGTTTCATAAACCTCTTATATGCTTACATGTAGGGCCATCCACGACAAATACCATCATGACATGACCTACGGCAGTCAAAAGAGTGTAAGGTCAACCGTTGAAGGTAACTGTCGAAAACGATGGGTTGTGCAGCTATTTCGTGATGGAGCTAACACCTTTTGATTGAGAGAATGATGGGTTAGATTCTATGATAACAACAATTTTGGCAACAATGAACTAGTTCAGTTCAGTTTTGATGATGATACCGGTAATGCTGATGTTACAATTGTTGTCCCGGTGTATGAAGTAGTTAACTATGCTTTGAACATCGATGATGAGATGGGATGTGACATTTATGATAACCAAGCCATGCAGCTCATGCGGCCTGTTGGGGTTGAATTTAAAACTCATATTCGTCTTAAGGATTTGGTAAACACTTTTCTTTATTTCACATAATAGCATGAGTGTTTGCAACCATTTACTTTATATTTATGGTAGGTTCAATTTGATGATGTTAAAGTGTTCTTTGTATTTTACTAACCATCTCTAATTTTCCATATGTAGAACATACTGACATCTATTGTTAAGAAATACCTGAAGTTGGACTACTATGATGTTATCGTCATAGACCCAGAAGATGTGCACTGGTCAGTGGGTGTAATTTCTTCCAATACTAATGTGAAGCTTTTCTAGTGGGTGACCTGCTATTGTGAAGAGTAAGGTGATTAACGAAGGCGACCATGTTTAGTTGGTTTTTGTGGGTGAGAAGACCTTCAAGATATTCAAACTCAATTATTAAGTTCTATATGGTCATGAGTTTTATGTGGGTTTGATATCTTTGTCTTTACATTGTATCGGGCTAAGTGGTATTATTATTATTATGTTGTTTTGTTTTGTTTTTTTTTTTACTTTGGACGTCCCAACGGTTAGTATGGATTAATTTTATTTTTAGTAGTTGTGAAATCTTCGCCTACTACTTGATGCATGATTAGTTGCCGCTCATTACCCAAAATACGGAATGCTATGTTGTTTGTACTTTAAAACGTTTGTAGTTTATTCAATACGTTATTGTATTTTTCCTATTGGTTATGCGAAGCTTGATTTCATAGCAAACTTTCTGACTTATAATTGTAATAAGTTCCACATTCCTTCCAAACTATTAATAATATTTGGTATGACCTTTTAACGGATGTTACATGTGAAGATGTCATGAATATTTTACTGTTTAGTTAACATGTGTTACATACAACCAACGATGCAGATGCAATCTCATTTCATAAAGGGAAAATGCACGAATAGTGTCTGGAGACTCTGAGGACTGTCAAAATGATACCTGAACTTTCAAACGTATCAATGTGATACCTGGACTTATATTTTCTTGTCAACGTAGTACCTACATCAACTTTCCGTTACGGCTCCTTCAGTTCGAGTCACGTGTGACGCATGTCAGGCCGAAAATGAGGGCAAAAAAGACTTTTCCACTCCATCAAATTCTAAAGGGAAAAATGCACGAACAGTGTCTGGAGACTCTGAGGACTGTCAAAATGATACCTGAACTTTCAAACGTATTAATGTGATATCTAGACTTATATTTTCTTGTCAATGTAGAACATACATCAACTTTCTGTCACGGTTCCGTCAGTTCGAGTCACGTCTGACGCATGTGAGGCCGAAAATGAGGGTAAAAAAGACTTTTCCACTCCATCAAATCCTAAATGAATAAATTTAAAATTGAAAATAAAAACATAATAATTTATTATATTGAAAATAAAAGATGATTAATATTTTTTGCTTTTTCTATTAACCAAGATCAATCCAATATATTCTCAAAAAAAAAAAAAAAAATCCCAATCTGATAAGTATGAACCTAACATTTCTTCATGTTCATCTTCTCAAACCCAGCAAAAAGGCAAAAAAAAAAAAAAACAAAAGAAATCTCAATTGTTCATGTTCTTGAACCCATTCTTGCTCATCTTCTTAAACTCGACAAACCCATTTTGAAAGAGAAATGAAAGATCTGGGAACTCCAAGAACAAAAAAGAATGAGAAATAATTTTTTTTAGCAAAGCTTCTCCCTTGTTCGATTCACTTCTAAAACACAAAACCAAGTCCAACTTGTTTATGCAAAATCATTCAACCCTATTCAACTCCCAAGTCTGCCTTAATTAGTGGCAACACCAGCAGCTGCGGCGAGGACCACGAGGTCCGCGCCCCGAAGAACCAGGTCGAGCATTGGATCTAGGAGAAGACCCGCTGCCTTATCAGCTTCCGCCGCGAGGTTGATGGCCTCTTCAACACCTCCAAGTCCAACAGAGAAAGCACGAAGACTTGGATTGCAAAACAACCAAAACAATCACAGATGTATCAGATCGAATTAACACAAAATTTCATTCCTCCTTTGAAATCGCCTCAACAACATCAATGCAGACCTGTTGTGAAATGGGCAATGAAGAAGAAGAACCAAAAAGACGTTGCAGAAACCCTGAATTTCATTTTTCGTCACCACCCACACCCACACCTCCACCAAAACTCGAACTCAAACTCAAAATCCATTAATATCAAGTTATTAACTACAACAAAAACACCAGCAAGTAATGATATAGATGATCTCTCCGCCCTCCTCCTTCCTCGATCTCAAGTCCCGCTTTGAGTACCGTCGAAGTTTCCAGAGAACCCAATCCAAATCCAAATCCCAATCCCAATCCCAATCTCAATCCCAATTTCAATTTCAATTTCGTCCTCCAAAATGAAGGACATAGTTTTTTTGAAGCCTCGCTTGTCAATGATCTGAAATCGGCGATGAAGTGAGCCGCTGATCCTTTCGTCGAGGTCAACAGCGTCAGCACTGTGTGACTAAAATTGAGGAGTACTGAGGTGTTGTTGCGGGAGGAATTGGCGAGGACAACCAGTCTTTTTAGAGAGTGGTTGATCGAGGGGAGAGGAAGAAGACGAGAGGTGGAGGGGTGAAAAAAATTAATTAAAAAAATTAAAGGTAAATCAGTCTTTTTACCAAATAAAAAATATTTAAAATGTTTTTACCAAAAAAAATATTTAAAATTTCAGTTATAGGGCAAATCAGCATTTTTACCTTAATTTTGTACCTCACATGCCTCACACAGTCACACGTGATAAATTTAACGGTGCCGTAACGGAAAGTTGATGTAGGTACTACGTTGACAAGAAAATATAAGTTCAGGTATCACATTGATACGTTTGAAAGTTCAGGTATCATTTTGACAGTCCTAAGAGTCTCCAGACACTGTTCGTGCATTTTAAATGTCAGTTATAGGGCAAATCAGTCTTTTTACCTTCATTTTGTATGTCACGTGTCTCACACGTGGTAAATTTAACGGTGCCGTGACGGAAAGTTAATGTAGGTACTACGTTGACAAAAAAATATAAGTCCAGGTATCACATTGATACGTTTAAAAGTTTAGGTATCATTTTGACAGTCCTCAGAGTCTCCAGACACTGTTCGTGCATTTTTCCCTTTCATAAAAGTTGAATGACTACATTATCTTATGTGATTGCAATCGCTATGTTTAAGGTCCTGAACTAAATAGATAATGGCCAACATCAATCGAAACATCAATAGTGTTAAATTGTCTTATTGGGTAAACTTCTTAACCCCCATCTTTGTCTTATTAGTAGAGTTGCAGTTAAAATTAAAATAAAATTAAAAGCTACAATCTTCGCTCATAAAAAAAATGAAATAATAAGATTGTAAACATTACATCCCTCGCTTAAATATAGCGTGTCACGTGTCTTCACAAATTTCAACCTCTAATGCTCCCCATGTAGAGTTTGGACAGTGAACCAAGTTGGCACAAGAGCAAATCCATGTTGCTCAACTCATGCTTGTGATATATGTTGAAATGGGTTGAAGAGGAACTGTAATTGATATTTCGTTTGATTACCATAAGTAAATGAACTGAAAATCGACCGCAATTGATAAACATGCATATGAAAATGGAAACTAGTGGAACATTATAATTCGACTAACATTCATTATTGCATATCACGAATAATTAAAAGATGTGAATAACTCTTTTAAACGACTAACCCCATAGCGGTTGTAAAATTTGACCGTGCAACTTGAAAGGTGTTGTTCCAATTGAAAGGATTTCCCAAAACCCAAGTAAAATTGTGCATCAGGCACCTCCACATTTGGGTCTTCCTCATTCGGTACTGTCTCGTATAGCACTTGCTCATTCGGATCAGTATTGGAAGGACTAGGATGAAACAGATTATCATCATCGTGACGAAACTCAAATGAAGGCAATACCATTAACTCACCATTTTCATGGTTAAATATTAATGCTGACATGACTCTGTTCATATTCACAAGCAAAATCCCACTAGCCATCTTTGAACTGGATTGAATATCTATCTCTCACCCCCATTCCAGCCCAATATACCAAGTTTTTTCTGAGTGGGTTTCAAGCAACAGTGTATACTCCGCCGGTATTTCATTATACAGTAATGCTTTAGCAAATCGAGCGCACGTAATATTTTGCACTTATCAATATACCAGTGTTATTCTATTAATATGTAACAAATAATTTGAAAAATCAGGTCAATGAAATGCTAATAGAAAGGTCACTCATCAATTTATGTTTGATTAAGTTTAATTACATAATGATTATGTACTTCGAAATATGCCTTTAATTTATTAACAGAGCGTATCACATGATCATTGAGGTTTTCCCCAATAATGTAGAAAATTTGTTTATTTAACATTTCCAACCCATTGATGTGGATCGGGAGTTCCATGGAAGACCGATTTGGAGGAAATCACATTAGTTTTCCTTTTTCATCAAATCTTATGACCGTAAAATTCATAATCCGACCTTCGTATTTAAAAATGAGATCTAGGATCGGCTTCCTATCATTAGTGGCAACCAAAAATTGAATCTAAGCTTCTTCGAAATACATCTCCGTCCCCTCGCACTGAATTGCGCAAACTCATATCACTTAACGTGTTTTATATAAAGTCAAATGGGCAGAAGGAGTTCGGTCATTTCTCAAGTGTTGTAGCCTAAACTTTTTAAGAACTTCTTGCACACCTAGTAACATAAATATACTCAATAATGGAGTACGAGTTATATTAACAATGACCGTTGGCTACTATCTAATATAAATATGTCCCTTTCTATAACTCATATATGAAGTAACAAATGGACTACGAAACTCATAACTGTTACAGAATGCCAGTTTAACTTACCAGGTGTTCATAATTCTTATTTGGGTTGATGTGGGCGTGGAAATAGGGCAACTCATATTGAATCGTAACTACACTGCTATTGCTTTCCATCAACCTTGGTCTACCTTGCAGTTGCAACATGCATCATATGCAAAAACATCCAAATACAAAAATTTTAGCCTGAATAGTTCCCAATATAAAGGGCGCAAAATATAAATTCTATGCATATATATATTTGCAATACATGATTAGACCACAATATATGTAACGCTGGAAATGTAAAAATCATGGAGTACCGTTGAAAAGTTCAGCTTTTAGATTAACTTTTGATATGATTGTATAACACAAACAAATAATATGTATGTTTGGACTTATATCGCTAGTGCCAGTGAAACATGCACTCTCTATATGAACTGATTGCCATGATCATCACACATCCTTATATAAACAACTTGGTAAGCGTTTTCAAACCCTTTTCCAAGAGGACTTCCCACAAGCACGTGAATAAAGACATGGACATCATTATTCATGGGTCCTTACATCTCAACCTTTCATGATAGAAGACATGAATTTTCAATTCCAACATCTCCTGCATCGGTTTGATACTTTGATTAGACATGACCTTTCTTTTTTGAAAAATCAATGCGGCCATGTGGGTTCTCTTATCAATGCTTTCCCTTTACCAATTTTCCAAACTTTAATAATTATAGTAAAAATTGACGTTTGCGGTTGGGGTTGAGCGACACAGTGTTCAACTAATATATTTTGAAAATACTTACCTTATGCTTATTTATAACTCATAGACCTTTCCAGAAATTTCCACTATTCGGGTGTATTGTTAGTGTTGTGTAATTTAGATATCTAGGTTGACGGTAATTCTGGAAAAGTCATCCGGAAATGAAACTTATTAATAATAATAGGATATAACAAATAACAATTAGTCAATATGGTACGACAATTATCGTACGATTATATCAAAACTGTGGTAACATCATCGACTTCTATAGCCGCATAAACCCCATGCAACCTCCATCATAAAGCACAGTTTGAAATTTAAACTTGAAACCCAAAATGAACGTCCAAACACTCCAATAAAACTTATAGGATTTAAAACATACTTTAGTCATTGAAAAGTAAAACGTGTAACTAAATCTTATTAAATTATATTCATTACTTTTTGGCCATATACATTACAAAACACTTGATGCTTATGGCATTGGATTTGGTGAGCTTATCCACATGCAACCCCATCTAACTGACATCATTTTATTGTGAGGACATGTATTTGCACCAAGGCATGCATGCTTTATGAAAATGGTTTGTTGTTGAATGCTGCAAGAATAGAAACCCTACGGTTTAATGAAAAACTAAGTCGTTCCCTTAACACCCATGATATATCAATCTATAATAGACATAATAACAAAGTCATAAACATTATAAATAATTGACCACATTAATGTTTTACATTCAAATACTTAGACAGACAGTCGTAATATTAAACATATAGATATAAGGCAATAAAGTTCAAATCTAACTCCAACATAATGAAACAAAGATGGAAGCTCGTTGTCATAGTATCTCGGCCATTTATACGAACAGAAAATAATATGGTAGGATGAGGTACAAGCTAATGCTGTTTCTCTTTAGCAATTTGAAATGTTTCTAAAATACCTTATATCGTCTTGTAATATACATCGTTTTTCCCATTGGCACCAATTTTATCATCATGACTAATCCCTCCAACGATTGTATGGTGCACTTGTTTCATCAAGTTCAAAGTGTTCTTGCACGAAACTTTGCGATAGAGCCTGAAACCATTATGGGCATCTTGATTTAATATCCCAAATACTAGTCATACGATTTTAGTTACGTAAATAATCCCTTATCTCTATCAAGTTAATTTTGTATTGTAACTTTTATTCTTCAAATTGGAGTAGGTTAAGGTGAAGAAGGAAACTTATACACCATCATGATCCTGCAAGTTGCATTTGCAGATGGGTATCCTTCAAGCTTATGTGATTGAAAGGCTTCACCAACAACTAGCCAGACTTCGTCTTCCAACGGCACATCTTTATTAGCTCCTTCAATTAATTCCTATATGCCATAAATGGTACCAACTACGTTTGAAGGACCTGTATCTGAATAACCGCCATTGGAATGATTGGCTTGGTTGGCAGGGCCAAACGAAGGCATCACTACTGCCCCTGTCTTGCGACAAATACTACAACTAAAATTGTTTTGCCATCAAGCAACTTGAACTTAACATAGTATGCACTGGTCAGCGATGTGTCATGCACAAAAGTCGATCATCCATGTTTGAACTGTACTCTGTGTTTGCCTTAGAATGCCACTTTAATTTCTCAAAACATTTCAGAGTTGGTTTCAAGCTTTAGTGAAAAGTTATCCGGAATGCCAGCAGCTTGTAACTGGTCACGAAATGGACCCCGAACGAAAACATAAATGCATGAAAATGACCATGTCATTAGATAGCAAAAAGTTAATAATAAAAGAATGTGTAGCCACATAATACTTTTGCAAAGGATGTAAGACCATATAATTTGCTCCCATCCTAATGACTATTACACGAAAATCCAGCTGCACCCCATAAATGGCTTACATATTCATAAGCTATATCTAGAAAATTACTTTATTATTTCGTCTCATTGTTCCTATTTTCCCCAAACAATTTCCAACACCTTACTTTTAAATTCCATTGCAGCCCTTTATTATTTGTAGCTCCTACTCTTTATGCATGTTGACTTTGAAATTATATAATTTTTATAACAAACATTATAAAATTACGAAAATCTGAACGAGATGTTTCAATTGAGCCTAATATTAAATATATATAGCAAATTCAAAAGGGTACATAATTGGCCTGAATAATTAGGAGATTTTCTAATTAATTTTTTATGCAAGATTTTCCTTAGAATGGCAGATGCTCTAATAAACATTATGGTTGGTCAGTAAGTATGCCTTGAGGTTTCATGCAAAACTTGTATCATACCTTGTATGAATGTTGATGTCAATACTAAATACATAATCTAAATACATCTTACCATGGGATCAGTGACATCACTACCCACAACATATAAACGCTCTGAGCTCAGCCGTTCCATTCCAAATATCTGCACAGGATGTGTATCCCTACTGAGGAATGGAATAGATCGCATCATATTGCTTTCTTCATCAAATCTTGTTGTACTAAATCTTATGGTACCAACATCGAAATTGAAAACCAAATTTAGCTCATCCTTCTCCTCACTAATATAGTGCAAACATTTACTCCAACCATTACTGAAAGTACCAAATAGAACAATATTGTACTATAATCAATAGAACTGCTTAACAATGAAATCACTATATCAAGAAGGACACAGAAAATTTGCTGACGCAGTGTAAACCTCTCCACTGAGGAAACTTCACTGCGTGGCTTTTAACGTAGCCAACACGAAAGATCAATCCAATATGAATCAACTGAGTTTACAATATACAAGTAGTGTTGTTCATAACAAACACTTTCACTTAGCAACAAATGCTAACTTGATTTATAATTGTTCTAACTCCTAACTAGATCAACACAACATTTTAGGCAATCTATCTTCAATCCTTCCTTGCACTCAAACGTATCACTGATCTTGAAAATGATTTATAAGCATGACAGATTATGCAAGAGAATACATGAAACAAATAGTGAGAGTTTTCAGAAACTGATTTGAACAAAAAGGTAGTTCAAGAGAGAACAAGTTTTTGCATCAAATACTCCACGTATTAACTTCAGTTCAAAAACCTTTTATAAGAGATGAAGACTCCCCCTCAAACAAAAAATCTTTTTGCACCACGGAATAAGATATATAAGTAAGGTTTAAGACTGAATTCAATACTTCCTATCTTTGTGTAAATCCGATCTCTACTTGATATGCATGCCAAAAACCTTTTGAAGAGGATAAGCATATCAGATCCATTTATTCAATAGACAAATCAATTTGATTTATGCAAAATGATATGAAGTGAATCCTACCATTAATTCAAGATCAGTGATAGTGATTCTCCTTCATTTTCTCTTGATGATCCAATCTTGCAGATTTCTTCCATTCTCTTTAAGACTCCGAACATGTAGGAGAGATACTCTCCTAGTGCTTTGCATTTTCTGATTTCCTTGTGGCTTTGGGAAAGTCATGTGTTGAATAGGGATAGTCCAATATACTTACAATCTCCCCCTTTGGGCATTCCCATTCAACACATGACTTTTTCATGTTTGAACTCCTGCATGTTAGATTTACAGAAAACAAAGATTTGCTTCTTGGATCAGGAATCAGTTTCCATCCTTTTCAAGATCCAAGTTGCCAAAATAGATCTTACATAATATAGTAAAAATAAGCATCCCAAATAGTTTGTGCTTATGCACTTACAACCCAAAAAAGCAAAAATAAATATTGTTCAACAGAAATTAACATGCAGAAACATAAATAACAACAAAAATTAAAAAGTTGTTTACTTCTCCCCCTTTGAATGGGACGGCCCAACAAACTCCTCCATAAGCTTGGTTACAGTGTCCCCAAACTCCTCGCTGTCCATTGAATCCGAGCTCGCCTGCGGTGCAACTTCCTCTGGGACTGCGATGGATGGGCCGGGAGCGTCAAACCCGGGAGGGTGGCGCTGCATGTTCCGAATCTCCTTGGTGAGGTTGGTTAGGGCATGATGAGTACGAACCAGAAGAGAGTGCATGTCGTCCATGTCGATAGTGAGACATGCAATCCGCCAGTCAGCCACCAGGATGGTGTCACGAAGGCTATCCAGAGAAACAGGAGGAGGAGGAACAACAGAAGGTGCACCAGAAGGAGAGGGGCGAAGAGGAGGACTCCGGCTGCGTTCACGGTGCATGCCAGGATGAAGGATGCCGTCTCTGGCAGTGGCCTGACGGCCCTCCTCTGGAGGAGGAAGGCGCCGGTGTCCACCAAGTCGAGTAGTGATCTTTGTGCGAACCATGTTGAGAGAAACAATTTTTGAACGAACCTGCACACTGAGACAAACAAGAGTAAAATCCGAGAGAGACAGGAGAGGGTATATATATATGGAACCAGTAGGGTTAGAGAAAACCAAAGAACACACCGGTTGGGATAGCGTCTCAAAAGAGGAGAGGAGATATGACAAGTTATTATTCCGAGATATACGCATGCAAATAACGTCTCCCCCTCAACTTAGGCTTAATCATTATGGAAATTAAGTGCAACCAGATGGAAATCAAAGAAGGAAACGAAGAGACAAATATATTCCCATAATCTGCAATTATATCACATAATCGTTTCCTTTGCGAAGTATCAAGGCAATGAATGCAGTAGTCATATCGAAAAGAGAAAATATAGCATAGTGGAAATACAAGGAGCACGAAGCAATTAGTGAAAGGAACAGATTTCAAAGTATCAGCCACGATGTATTCCACCAACAAACATAATTGGTACTCAATATTAGGTCTCAAGGAGTAAACCTGTGACAAGTGTAAGGATGAGCAGAACATGGGGCTTAGAACCAGTTTTAGTGAAAGAGAGGAGAAGTGAAGAAGAGGAACTTATCATTGGACTTTTGAGCTCAGTTAATCGTCTAGGAGAAGTAGGAAACACAGTTTCCAAGCATGTATTTTATTTGAGTCACAGACTCCTTCATTTTGCAACAACAAGAGCTCATGTAACAAAACCCGTCTCTGCAACTCCCAGACCAGACGATCTTAGGGTACCAAGCATAACAAGGATGCTTCAAGGAGAAGGTCTCAAGTTGTTGTTTGTATGGTCACACTTTTCGTACATAGATCACCAAACAACTCATTTCTTACAAACCTTGGAAAGTTCACCACAACCAAGGCCTGATTACTTTGAGAGGAGGAATACATTCGTCCATTCTCATTTCTTACAAATCCTAGAAAGTTCACCACAACTAGAACCTGATTACTTTGAGAAGACGGAAAGAAACATCTGAGCAAGGTAGTTAGTTCTCCGACTTCACTGATGCTCTCTTGACACTAAACATGGAACATGCCACCACGTAAGCTATAAGTGAGTGTGCATAAATGATTCAACTGATTAAGATACCAAATATGAGTACACAATTTTTGTCCAGAATAAGGCATGGAAATAATGGATACATAATTGAATATATGTGCATTTCACTAGTGACAGTGGTCCAAGTATACTAAGATCATAATTTTCTCAATCAACAGTGGACAGACATTCGTGTGCTGCAATGCTTAGAACAGATCCCTAGTGCATTTCTCAACATCTCAAACCTAACAGTGTCAAGAGGCTGAGTAAACAGATCAGCAAGTTGACTCTCAGTGGGCACAAAGCTTAACTCAAGTATATTTTGTTCAACCAAATCCCTAATAAAGTGATATCGAAGGTCAATGTGCTTTGTTCAAGAGTGTTGAACAGGATTCTTTATGATGTTGAAGGCACTAGTATTGTCACAGAAAATAGACAACTTACCTTGAGAGATGCCATAATCATGAAGCATTTGCTTCATCCAAAGCATTTGCGTGCAGCAACTCCCAGCTGCAACATACTCAGCTTCTGCAGTAGATAGAGAGATGCAGTTTTGTTTCTTGATATGTCAGGCAACCAGATTGTTGCTAATGAAGAAACATCCCCCTGAAGTGCTTTTTCTATCCTTTAAGTTTCCTCCCCAGTCAGTGTCAGAATATCCTGCAATTTCCACGTTAGTGTCGAAAGTATAGAAAATGCCACAGTTAACTGTACCTGACAAATAGCGAATGATTCTCTTGACAGCTTCCAGATGAGATTCTTTGGGATTTGCTTGAAAGTGAGCACAAACTCCCATACTGTATGAAATATCAGGTCGACTAGCAGTGAGATACAACAAACTTCCAATCATGCTTCTATAGAGAGTGGAATCGATTGATTTGCCATTCAGATCTTCGCTCAGCTTAGTGGTGGTGCTCATGGGATTGTTAACCTCTTTCTTGGATTCAAGACCAAATTTCTTGATAAGATTCTCAGCATATTTGGTTTGAGAGAGAAAAATACCTGCATCAAGTTGCTTTACTTGCAGTCCAAGGAAAAAGGTTAGCTCACCACACATGCTCATTTCAAATTCACTTTCCATGACAGATTGAAATTCAGTGACAAGATATTTAGATGTAGAGCCAAAGACAATGTCATCAACATACACCTGAGCTATGATAAGATCATTTTTCACTTGTTTTACAAATAATGTTTTATCAATTGACCCTCTTGTGTACCCTTTTCCCACCAGATGAGTGGAAAGTCTTTCATACCAGGCTCGTGGAGCCTGCTTTAATCCATACAAGGCTTTCTTGAGTCTATAAACATGATTCAGATTATGTGGATCTTTGAAACCTTGAGGTTGTTCCACATAGACTTCTTCCTGCAACACCCCATTCAGAAAGGCAGTTTTGACATCCATTTGAAATAGTTTGAACCTAAGGTGACAAGCTACAGGCAAAAGTAATCTCACTGATTCTAATCTTGCAACTGGGGCAAAGGTTTCATCAAAATCAAGACCTTCAACCTGTGAATAACCCTGTGCCACTAACCTAGCTTTGTTTCGGATTATATTTCCTTTTTCATCACTTTTATTTCTGAAGATCCATTTAGTGCCTATTACATTACAGTTTCTAGGTCTTGGTACCAAGTACCACACATCATTCCTAGTGAATTGATTTAATTCTTCCTGCATAGCACTAATCCAGTCATCATCTAGTAGGGCTTCCTTGATATTCTTAGGTTCAATTAGAGAAACAAACCCACACTGAGATATGATATTCATCGAGATTTGATTTGCTGTGATAAAACAAAGTAAGGCATTACCTCGACTTACCTCATTTACACTTACCTGTGGAGTAGCTTGGCTTCTTGTTTTGAGACCATCTGAGATTTGTCCAATAATATCTTGACGAGAGTGATCTTTTTGGACTTGCTTGAACCCTCTTTTCATTTGAGGAGCTGGCTCGAAGATGTTGTCAGCATTCTCTTCCTGTTCATTAGTAGTTGATGTGTCTTCTGATTCGGAGCTGAGAGGAGATGATGTATCTGAAAAAGTTTCCTCCTGTCTAATGTAGTAATCATCAATAGACACGTTAATAGATTCCATAACAATCCTAGTTCGTTTGTTACAAACTCTATATGCCCGACTATTAATAGAATATCCAAGGAAGATACCATCATCACTTCGTGCATCAAATTTTCCGAGTTGCTCTCGATCTCTCAATATATAGCAAGGGCTTCCAAACACACGAAGGTGGCCGATGTTTGGTTTCTTACCTTTCCACAGCTCATAAGCTGTTTGGTCAGTTCCAGGTCTCAGAAAGACTCTGTTGATGGTGTAGCAAGCAGTACTGATTGCCTCAGCCCAGAAATTTGAGCTTAGACCAGCAGAATGCAGCATTACTCTTGCCATGTCTAACAGTTAACACTCTATTTTTGTGCTCAACCATACCATTTTGCTGTGGAGTGATAGGGGCTGAAAATTCATGGGAAACACCTAACTCGTGGAAGTAGTTAGCAAAAGAAGCATTTTTAAATTCAGTTCCATTATCAGACCTTACTCTTACCAGACACATATTTGTGGACTGTTTTTCAATTATCATTCTCTGGTTTAAACCCTTAAATGATTCAAAAGTTTTAGCTTTATCTTAATTTTAGGAAATTAACCCAAGTGTACCTGGAGAAGTCATCAACTATCACAAGCATGTATTTCTTACCTCCAATGCTCTCTGTTTGAGCTGGTCCCATAAGGTCCATATGCAGCAGTTCCAACACTCTTGTGGTAGTAGCAGAGTTTATTGTTTTATGAGGAGATTTGGTTTGCTTTCCAGTTTTGCATCCTCCACATATCTTGTCAGTCTTACCACTTAGTGCTGGTAGACCTCTGACACACTGCTTGGTGGATAATTTGAGTAGATCCTGATAGTTCACATGTCCCAATATTCTGTGCCATATTTCAAAGGTCTCTTCAGCAGATCTCACAGACAAGCAAGCCTGTACATTTAGAGGTTCATTAGCTTGAATGTGATAACAATTATCTAATGATCTCTTACCTCCCATAATGTTTTCACCCTTTTTATCAAGGACCACACATCTTTGCTTGTTGAACCAAACATCCTCATAATCATCAGCCAAGTGACTGACACTTATGAGATTGGAAGTTAAACCTTCAACATACAAAACATTTTTGAGATTAGGAATTCCAGGAGTATTGACTGTTCCTCGTGCAAGAATTTTGGCTTTCCTTCCATCACCAAAGGTAACTGAACCAGTAATGCTTTCATCTTCGAACGAGGTGAACCAAGCTTTATCCCCAGTCATGTGTCTAGAGCAACCACTGTCCACATACCAGAAATCCTTTCGCTTATCTGCCAAAGCAATGAGTGCTACCAGGCAGGTTGCCTCAATATGTGTTGGAGGATTATTTGTACTTACATTTTCCATGAGACAGATATCATTAATAGAGTCAGTAGGATCAGTGCGATTAGAATGATGATTATTCAAATTCTTTCTAATCCAGACATGTTTATTTCTAGTTTGCATGTTTGCCTTAGTGATCAAATCAGCCAATTTATTGATAAGCTCTTTCTGCTCTTTAAGTTCACAATGCAAATATTTTACAGACACATCTTCTTCACAGGAAGGGATTGATTTAAGTCTCTCATTACATCTAGGTCTAATATGTCCCAGTTTACCATAGTGATGACATGTAGGAATAAAAGACTCAAAGGTTGAGTACCTGTTATGATCAGTTGGAATCCTCTGATTTATCCTTACCTGAGTGACATTCTGAGAAGGTTTTGGTTCCTTGTCAACTTTTGTGATAGTGTCCTTGATGACCCTGGTGATTGGATCACTTTTCTCCACTCCTGGATTAGATTCTCTTACAAATTAAGCGTGTACCTTTGAAACTTTCTCCAGAATACCCAAGTCTGAAAGTATCATGGTGGGCTTTTCCTGAGCTGAATAACCTTGATGCAGTTCCAGAACTTATCTCAAACTTTGTGAACTTCTCTTGAGTGGACTTCAGTTCTTCCTGCAATGATTCATTTTCAGTTAGCAGGTTTAAGTTTAAAACATGTTGTCCTTTTACCTCAAGTTCAAGAATCTTGATTTTGTTTTTCATTTCAGCACATTCTATCTTCCAAGTCTGAGGACTTTCGTCACTTTGTGAGTTATGTAGCTCGTCTTTGAGCTTGTTTCTTTCTTGTTGCAAAGTGTTTTGAGAAGTCCTCCACATAAGCTCCAACTTCTCATTCTTAGCCTTTAGCATCGCAATTTCATCTTCCAAATCTGCATTTTTGAGTAATGTGGCTTTTGATGCTTTATAGAGTTGTTTGCAGCGGACAGTAGTCTCGTCATATGAGGATCCTTCATCACTTTTAGATTTAAGTGAAAGAGATGACACAAAGGCTACATTTTCGACCTCTTGATGTTCATCATCACTCCATGTCGAGAGAAGGGATTTGTTGTTGCTATTTCCATGCTTCTTGTTACCACAATCAGTAGAAATATGGCCATAGCCACCACATTCATAGCATTTTATTTTTCCAGGTTTATTTGCTCTAAAATTCCCTTTAATGTTGTTATCATTGTTAACAAAATTTTTCTTGGGAGCATTGAAATTTTGAGAAGAGGACTTATTTCTAAGGAACTTTTTGAACTCTTTAGTCAGAAGAGCAAGATCAAGTGATTTATCTTCCTCTTCTGTCTCTTTCACAGCCTTGAAGGCCACACCTTTGGATTTCTTTTCAGGTTTTATCCTTAGTTCATAAGTTTTTAGATTTCCAATGAGTTCATCCAAGGGGTATTCATCAATGTCAAAAGAATTCTCAATACTAGTGACTTTAGAGTGAAATTTTTCGGGTAAGGCTCTAAGAATTTTCTTAACAACCTTATCTTCATCAAAAGGGGCACCTAGACTACGACATTGACCTATAATTTTTAGAATTCTACCATGGAAGTCATCCACAGTTTCATCATCTCCCATGGTCATAGTTTCAAATTCATAAATTAGACCTTGTAGCTTTTGTGCACGTACCTTTTTGTTTCCTTCATATGTAGTCTGTAGCAAATCCCAAGCTTGTTTTGCAGTGTCGCAGTGACTGATCCTTAGCTTTTCACGTTCAGAGAGAGCAGTGAAAATGGTATTTTTTGCTTTGAAATCAGCTTGAAGATCACGTACCTCCACATCAGTCCAGTCCTTCCGTGGCTTAGGAATAGAGACTGATGATCCTTCACCTTTAGCTGGAATTATAGGCGTCTTCCAGCCATTTTCCACAATGTTCCATACATGTTCATCTTGCGCATACAAGTATGATTTCATGTATATCTTCCATTGAGTGTACTTTTCACATCCTCCATCAAACCATGGAGGACTATTAATAGATCCACCAGCAGCCCTATCTCGATATTGTTCCATCGTCCATGCGATCTACTAGAAATTTCTAGAACCTGCTCTGATACCAAATGAAAGTACCAAATAGAATAATATTGTACTATAATCAATAGAACTGCTTAACAATGAAATCACTATATCAAGAAGGACACAGAAAATTTGCTGACGCAGTGTAAACCTCTCCATTGAGAAAACTTCACTGCGTGGCTTTTAACGTAGCCAACACGAAAGATCAATCCAATATGAATCAATTGAGTTTACAATATACAAGTAGTGTTGTTCATAACAAACACTTTCACTTAACAACAAATGCTAACTTGATTTATAATTGTTCTAACTCCTAACTAGATCAACACAACATTTTAGGCAATCTATCTTCAATCCTTCCTTGCACTCAAACGTATCACTGATCTTGAAAATGATTTATAAGCATGACAGATTATGCAAGAGAATACATGAAACAAATAGTGAGAGTTTTCAGAAACTGATTTGAACAAAAAGGTAGTTCAAGAGAGAACAAGTTTTTGCATCAAATACTCCACGTATTAACTTCAGTTCAAAAACCTTTTATAAGAGATGAAGACTCCCCCTCAAACAAAAAATCTTTTTGCACCACGGAATAAGATATATAAGTAAGGTTTAAGACTGAATTCAATACTTCCTATCTTTGTGTAAATCCGATCTCTACTTGATATGCATGCCAAAAACCTTTTGAAGAGGATAAGCATATCAGATCCATTTATTCAATAGACAAATCAATTTGATTTATGCAAAATGATATGAAGTGAATCCTACCATTAATTCAAGATCAGTGATAGTGATTCTCCTTCATTTTCTCTTGATGATCCAATCTTGTAGATTTCTTCCATTCTCTTTAAGACTCCGAACATGTAGGAGAGATACTCTCCTAGTGCTTTGCATTTTCTGATTTCCTTGTGACTTTGGGAAAGTCATGTGTTGAATAGGGATAGTCCAATATACTTACAATTACCTAAGTAATACTCCATCCCATGACGATAAATGGAGCATCTGAAAGAGGGGTCAAGTATTCAATTTAGAAACAACAAAACCGACCTTCTTATTTGGTTGCTATCCAAGTGTTTCATTGCAAACAATTTTGGAATATCCTACAAATAATAAAACCCAAAATCAAGTGGGTTCATTATATGTGATCACCCTTCAGTATTAATTGATAATAATAAAGGTCAGGCAAGAAACTCAACACAACTTTCTACGTAACATACCACCATTTTCTAGTTCATAGTCGGGTTGATCTGGGTCTGAAACATAGGCAATTCACATGTGATGAGCTGGTTGTTATCGCTAGTTTTCATATCACCTTCCAAACCACAGTGCGTTGTAAAATATGCAAAAGTGTAACATAATACATCTTTCATGCAACGATTTAACACTCGAATTGGTTTTGGGTTTTCTAAATAGATTGTCATTTTCAATTGAGGTCCTCCATATTTTTCGTCAACTTATGATGATTTAAATAATCTAGTTCGATTACCCACTCATGCTCTACTGAATTCTCTTGATTCACTAAGGGTTTCCATGACATCTAGTAGTGACTATTTAATGTGGAATTGTCTTATCAAAAAGGTACAGTTACCAATCTCGTCATTTTTTGTCCATAATGGGATGTTGTCCTCATAATGCTCCCTTCAAATACCGAATCCAGTTGACACAAAGCTACTGTTCCATCACACCGTTATGGTTACTACAACTTAGGCTTTTTTGTTATGTCATTAAAAATGTAATGTCTCAAAATTTACATTTTGGCACGTACGAAGAAATAAATGTGGATCACGATTTTGATGAAGTACTGGTATGAATTTCACAATTCATACAAATTATTTCGGGCAATCAGGTAAATCCTATAAAAACTGTTACGTGTACTTGTACGTAATATATTCATAATTGCTTGGATAAGCAGCTTGATTTATGTGCTATTATTGAAATTGAAACCTCCAAAACAAATTACACGAAATGCGTCACAATAATTGAGTACATTTTCTGCCACATTAACTTGATGAAACATTTGTTGTAGAGAACAACATAATGCTGAACGAACCTACGTTTTATGACAAATGGTTTGAAGTCCCCAAAATATTAATTGTCAGTATATGGACATAGCCTTCCTTACTAACGGCATCCCTTGTTTGGTCCATTGTAACACTGGCCCATCCACTCCGTGGATTTGTCTTCGCGCCAAATTTCTTGAACATGTTTCATCCTTCATAAACACCGTCAGCATAAGTGCGGCCGACGTTGTCCGTTGACTGATTATTCTTTGTGATAGGTTCATAATATTTGACCGATACGTTGTTTTTAGTTTCTTGGCACATCTTGGTTTAACTTTTTCGGTTGGCGGAGCTGTATTCTTCTCACGACTCAGGAAAATCCGAAGATTTACAGCTGACTTGGGCGTCCACACATCATCAATGTCATCTTCTTGAGTCTTGACCTTAAGAACCTGCGAATTTGCTCATTTCGACTTAGCAAAAATAGCACAATAATTTCACATCTTACAAGTTTCAAGAATGTGCTAAGAAGCAAATAACGGGATGTTGTGGTGAAGGCATGCGTCTTAATATAAGGGATAGGTTGGGTAGCTAATTAACGTTTGTAAAATATAATTAATGGATGAGGTAGTAGTAGCTGATGTATACATGTGGAAACTAAATTGGCCACTTAGTGTCTTGGCGGGGGCTTTATTTACTAAATAGATACACACTCTTAACCCACATAGGATACCTATGGGTGTAAACATATCATGTATAGATTATTAGTGATGTAGGTCCATGCACTTTTGCCCACAACCTTACCATGTACATATCATTGTCTAAAGCTGCAATGCTTGATCACATCAGATTGTGTAATGTTTTGGACTACATGCAGCATAAATTCCCGCTTGTGTTATAGCCTTATAGGACAACTCCAAATGTGTCACCAAGTTGGCTTCTAGCTCAACATAATTGTAACTTCCAAAAATGACATAGCCCACATGATTTCGACAACTCCATACCAGATATTCTTGCAACCTTGTGTATCAACAAGCAATGCATGTGTGTTATCCTTTTGTGAAGATAGTCAGGTTGAATCCAAAATTTGATATCCAAAAGGATTCAATACTGAACAAATCTTCAATACATACATTCTTCACTATATCCATGTGTCAGTCTTCATATGCATAAGATGGATAGAGTTTAATGTAAATGCATCTTTTTTTGTATTGAGTTTAATGACTACACAAAAATAATTGCCTTGTGCAATACCCAACAACAGCATAGGTCTAATGGAGGTCACTATAAAAACCATTAAGTGTGACCACATTCCTAACATGATCCAGAAGGAACAGCTCTTAGAGTTTTGCATCTCATAGGTACATCTTATATATAAATACTTTCTTCATACAGCTCATTGTTTTATGAATATTTTTTCTATAGTTTTTAGGGCTAAATACTGTTTAGTACCCTGTGGTATGGGTCAAACATCGATTCAGTCCCTCGACTTTCAATTTCATCAAAAACACCCCCACAATATCATATTCTCTTCCAATAAGTCCCTCCGACTCAATTTCATCAATTTCAGACGTTAGGTGTTGACATGGCATTTCCAACTCACCAAAAGTGGGGCCCACACGAAGTGAAATTCCCAAACTGACCCCTGGCCAACTGAATATGGAAAAATCCAAAATAAAACCCAAACTTTGAGGTTGGGGAGACTCGAACCCCTTCCCCCTATATACAAATAAAAGCACAAACCACCAGACCACTTGCATGGTATTGGTACATAGCAAACAAAAATAATAAATATCTGTATAATAGTAACACTTTTCATGGTTTTTAACAAGAATTGAAGCAAAAAAACATATAAATTCTAGCTCCCACCACCACTCGAAATCGAACCAGAAGTGGCCTGCACATCATCATCACCACAAACTTGAACCCTAGATTGCAATGCTGTGACGGGGAAGTTCGATATAGGCCTTCCTTGCAAATTGAAAATCGTGTGGCCTAAAACTGAATCCAAAGGAATAGCCCAACCAGAGTTTGGGAACATGAAGAACGGAACATTCCCCCACATCAACAAAATCACTATTGCAATGTAGCTTTCTCTTCTTTCTCCGAAGCTCAGATGATTTCGCCGTCAGACTTGTGGCCAGTTCTCGGGTCAGCTAGAAAACCCGGGCCGCACAGGCAACGGGCATTCGGATCCTCCGGCCGCGGCCCTCCACCTTTGTGTGGCGGTCCTTCGTTGACGGCCACTTCAACACCAGTTTCGCCGGTACCGGAACCGGAATAAGACCCATGGACAGAGACCCATCTTCGAACACTTCTTTCTTCGCCACCGCCGGAAATTGTTGGCCGGAAACTTTGGCTGGATTTTGGTCTGGGACTTTGTTCATGATTATATTAGAGGACTAATTGAACAAATGGGAGAACAAGAATCCAAATCTGATGGGCAATTTAGAGTGAGCTATTGAAACAGAGATGGGGATAAAAGAACAAACCCTAGTAGAGGGACCCTCGGACTATCCTTTTTCATGGCGGAAGAAGAAGAAGAAGAAGAGGAGAGAAGGAGAGAGGTGGGTGGAGAAGGACATCTTTAAAACTATTATGCACACATATATTATTTTTCTTTATCATATACCAATACCATGCAAGTGGTCTGGTGGTTGACGCTTTTATTTGCATATGAGAGAAGAGGGGTTCGAGTCTCCCCAACCTCAAAGTCTGGAATTTATTTTGGATTTTTCCATATTCAGTTGGCCAGGGTCAGTTTGGGAATTTCACTTCCGTGTGGGCCCCACTTTGATGAGTTGGAAATGCCATGTCAGCACTTAACATCTGAAATTGTCGGAATTGAGTCGAAGGGCCCTATTGGACGAGAAGATGATATTGTGGGGGTGTTTATGATGAAATTGAAAGTCGAGGGACTGAATCGATGTTTGGCCCATACCACAAGGTACTAAACAGTATTTATGTATGAGAATTAATTAAATAGTATTTATTGTAAATTCAACTAAACAGTATTTATTGTAATTAATTAAAAATTTTATTTTAAATTTTGAGGTTATCTAAATAAACTACTAATGTTATGTATGAGAATAGTAAAGTAGCAAGATTATAAATATTAAGTAAATTATTTTTTAATAAATGTTTGTTGCACAATGTATAGTAGTCCACTTTAAATGATAATAATTTATTAGGTAATAATACTTGTTTAATATATACTAGAATAGGTGCCTGCGCGTTTCTGCAGGTGTTCAAACAAAATCTGCAAGTTTTGACGGCTAGAGACTTATGTTTGCAACTAACATTACCATTAATATAAATGTTTTGATAATGTGCAAATATACAATACAACTGCTGTTGACACAGCTTGTCAAAAATATATTGTTCTACTTATAGGCTAACCTAGCTAGATTTGATTTGTTTGGTAAAAAGAGATGTTGATGTTTATCACCACATATCTACGGAGGGAGGTTGTTCAAAATGGTGCTTCCTCCAGTTACATTTATACCAAAAGTGACAGCATTTGTTGAAGAGTCAAAAAGGTGCTAATTAGTTGTGGAGGTTGTTCAAAAAGGTGTTTCCTCCATTTCTATGTACACAAAAAGTGACATGACGACACTTCAATCTATTTTTTCTTTGTTCAGAGTGTCTGTTGATGATGATGTTGATTCAATGCTTGTCTCTGTATCACTGTGAAAGCAAGAAGTTATAAAAGATATGAAAGAATTTATCAGTGGAAAAATGGAGTTGAAATGTATATAGTTGTTACCCGTGGGGTTTTTTCTCTAGATTGGCAGCAAACAATTGTTTCTTGCTACTATCAACCAATCTTTTCTTTTCATACAGTGGATGAGCTGGTGTGCTGGTACTTGGTTGATGATCTGTGTCTGCAAAGATTCCTTTTACTATGAAGTCATTTGTCTCAGTGATTTGGATTTGGAAAACATGGATTTGCCCCTGTGTTTGTAATATCTCTGGTGGCAGTGTTTCTTGTGATGCATAGGGGCACTTGTTTAAGAGTTCTTTGCAAGTTATTCCGAACAACTGTTCAGCTGGTTTTCCTCTAAGCTTCACTGTGGCTTCACTGTTTGGATCTTCAATGGTGACATGAAGTCTATAATTGTAAAAATAAGCACAGTCATTGTGTCATTCAAAACTTGTGAAGAACTTTATATCTAGAACTTAAAAGAGATAGTACACAGAGGATAAAGTGAAATTTGAGGTAATTAATATGAAAGTAGAGAGTCAGTCATGTTTTTTGCAATATGTTTTGTTCAATTTATTCTTTGTTATGTGTTTTCTTGAATATTTGAAATAGATATTCACTTGTATAACTTGATATTTTAAGAAAGCATAAAATAATTTAAGAAGATAAAATCTATTGTAAGATGTGTTGCTAATGTTGAAACTCGTAAAAAGTTGCTGCATATAAAAGAAAGAGTTTAGTGGTTTTCGTTCAATATTTTATTTTTGGGAAATTTAATTGTTGTCTTTACATGCCAATTGTTGTCTTCACATGGCAGGCAGGTGGCTTCCATGGAGGACCCTAGAATGCGGATTACAGAGTCTAGTCCGAGGAAGAAGAAGAATTGGAGTCGGACATGGAGGACACTAATGTATCGATCCAGGGTGATAGGGCAAATTGCTTACATTTCAAAGAGAAGCCGTATTAAGATCTTGAGCCTGAAGACTTAATAGGTGTGGAGTTTGAATCTGTAAATGAAGTGGACTCATTTTATTCACTTGCCATGGGTTTTAGCTTCAGAAGGCAAAATTGGAGAAAGAGTCTGGTATCGTAGTGAGAAGGCAGTTGGTTTGTAGTAAGCAAGGAATTAAACAGAAAAAATGTCGCAAGGAATACCAGATTTCTGCCTCCTGTCTTCCTGTTTCACGGAACCAAAGCTCGAAATCATCATTTATGCAATCTGTTGGCATACCTGGCCTGCGAAGGGAAGAGCACCGATTGGTGATGGGATGCAAGCTCATGATAACCGGGGGAGGGGGGGAGTGGGGGGCGGCATGGAAACAAAAGAAAGGGCCCACGCTCTCATAGAGTTATAAGAGGAAATTGCATAGCCCGTATAACTGGATCCATTTATGCAAGAAATCCGGTAAGTTCCGAGTAGTTGAATTTAGGATTAAATACTGTTTACTCCATATACTTATAGAGTCTCATCGTTTCAGTCCCTAACCTTCGAATTTCACCTAAAAAGTCCCTGAACTCTCAATTTCCTCCCAATTGGTCCCTGCCGTCAAAATTTTCTGTTAAAGTTGCCAAAAATGTCTATTATGCCCTCACTGACTTTGTTTTTTTAAATTTATTTTCTCTCTCTCTCTTTCATTTCTTTTTTTCATTTCACCTCTAAAAGGTCTGTGGATTGGAACCATCTTGATGAAGAGATGAACAGAAGGAGGCGAGAGAGCCGGAAGAAGAAGAAGAGGTAAAAAGAAAAAAAATAAATAAATAAAAAAAGAGGAAGAGAAATATATATATATTTTTTAAGTAAATGAGGGTATAATAGACTTTTTAGGGGAAGATAACGGAGTTTTTGACGGATGCTTGACGGCAGGGACCAATTGGGAGGAAATTGGGAGTTCAGGGACTTTTTAGGTGAAATCCGAAGGTCAGGGACTGAAATGATGAAACCCTATAAGTATAGGGAGTAAGCAGTATTTAACCCTTGAATTTATAACAGAACAAAATCATGCCCTTGCTCCAACGGAACTGAAATCCTTCCTAAGATCTAATCGAAAGGTTTCAGACCATGCTTTGGCTCAAGTGACTTCTCTTAGGAAGGTGTCAGTGACCACTTCCCGTGCATATGAGTTTTTGGTTCAAGCAAGCGGCCATGAGTTTGTAGGTTTCACTATGAAAGATTTGCATAATAGAGTTGATGAGGAACATAAGGAAATGTATATCGATGGGGATGGTCAAGGTGCTATTAGTTTCATGAATTTGAAGGCTTTAAAGGACCCCGATTTCTACTGCTTGTTTATTGTTGATGTGGAGGCAAGCTTTGTAATTTGTTTTGGAGAGACACAAGGTCAATGCTTGATTACAATAGTTTTGGTGATATACTTATCCTACGTAGCACATATAAGACCAATATATACGGAAAACCGTTGGTTGTTTTTGTTGGTGTGAACAACCACAGGGCCATAGTTTTATTTGGATGTGTATTGCTTGTAGATAAGACGGAGGATACTTACAATTTGGTCCTAATAGCATTCTTAGATTCAATGAAAGGCAAAAGACCAATATATGTTATCACCGATAGGGACGAGGCAATGCGAAATGCAGTTAACCGACTAATTCCTAAAGCCCAACATCAATTGTCTGCATGGCACATTGCAAAGAATGTTGTTAAGAATGTGGGGAACATTGATGTCCATAGAGACTTTTGTCACTTCATTTTTGCTGGATTTAGTGTGGAAGATTGGAAAAAATTATGGCATTACACGGTGGCAATACATGGGCTACAAGATAACTGTTGGGTCTCTTCAATGTGCAGCAAGCAGGACAGATGGGCGGAGGCATATTTTAGGAGTCACTTTTTTGGTGGTATGTGCACCACCCAAATATATGAGGGAATGCATCGAAACCTCAAAACCGAAGTCGGCAAGTTCATAAGACTGTGAGTTTTTGCATAGGATGGACAAAACAGTTGAACAGATGAGATACAATAATTTGTATGATGATTTCAAATCAATGAACTCTGATCCTCTTATTGGTAGAAATATGCGGTGTCTTCAAGAGCAGGTTGGCGCAAAGTTCACACATGACATTTTCCTCCTTATCAAGGACCAGATAATGTTTGAGTCAAAGTTTGTTGTGGCTGATCATTTAGACTATGAGAATAGATCATCTACTTTATTTGTGATCACTCAATATGGAAAATCGGAAAGAACATGGCATGTTACCTACCTACATGGCAGGCCATGCATTTACTTCAAGTGTTCATGTCAACTTTTTGAGTCCGATGGAATACCTCGCTGCCACATCTTCACGGTCATGAAAACCAAATTGTTGACCAATTTTCCTGAGTCTTTGGTGACCCAGAGGTGGAGAAATGAGGCATCTCCTGAGAAGACCCATTTGATAAGAAAAAGCGATAACGTTTCATCAGTTGATATCCAGCTTGCAAGATATGGACAAATGATGTCTGATTCTTCGCGCATTTGTCACTCGACCTCCTAATCTGACGATGCTTATGAAGAAACTTGTGAAGCCTTTAGTAGGTTGATGGTTAGATCACAAAATTGGCGTGTTGCGGAACACATTATAAGTGTTGCAATTGATGGTCTCCATCCAAATGTGATTCGCGATTCTGCACCATGTCGTACAAAAGGGGCTCAAATGAGGGCAGTTAACATTCCTACTGATCCGGAGCAGCCATCTACTAAGGGATGTGGATTTTATAGTAGACCTGGTCACAACCTGAGGACATGCCCTCTAAAAAAAAAACACTAATGTCAACTCGGATGCACATAATGGTACGAACCATGCTGCTCATTCGAATATAGATGAACTTGCTAGGGAATTTCAGAGTTCGGTATTTGCTGACCGAGGCCTCATTTGATCATTTAGTGTATGCCATTCAGTATCTGATTTCCCAAGTAATCAGTCAAGCTTCCCATCGAACTTCCAAAATCATGAGGACTCGGCCTTCCTCACTCAATCAAGCATCCAACATATGATCCATCATGTTGAAGAGGCAATGACATTTGATTTCTTTTCAGGCCATGAGAACATATTGTCTTTTGTGTTAGGTGGAAATGGAAACGGTGATCCGGAAGATCAATCTATCTCTTCTAACCAACCAGGTCCATCACAAAATAATGGGGGTCCAAACCCATTTGCTCATCAATGGTTTCATTGAGGTGCGTACTCATCTGGTATATACATTTTGCACTTTCAGAATTTCATGTTCACCCTAGACTCTGACACAGTAACTATCACATCTAACATGAATGGGCCCGTTATAAATGGAGTGGTGTGCTAAGTGATGTTTGTTACTTGATTGTTTAGGAGTCTATGTATGTTTTGGTCAGTCATGTGTGATTTTTTTCTTTCTTCAAACTCGTTTCTAAGAAGATAGCAGAGACTTACACTGTTAGTCAGATTGGGTCAAATCCAATACCTGACCTACCAATTCACAGCTGTTGTTCTGCCACGTCACCAGGGAATAGCAGAATTTTCGTGCTCCCACTGCCTGAACCTTTTGGCAAGGATATAATATGTGTGCATATGACCACTTGTCAATGTTGAAATGCACGTGTAGTTCAAAGCATGATTCACTTTTCTCTTAATTATGCTTCCACCTTCTTCTTTTCTCATGACGCTACTGCTTCATTTTTTTTATAGTACAGTACATGCCTTATGAAATTTTTTTTAATAATTTCTATTTTCTTTTCTTTTCTCTTTTTAGACTCTTAGTGACAATTGAAGAACGCGAACGACCTAAGTTCTTGGATTTTTCCACTTCTTGATTGTGGGAAAATCTACACAAAGCAATTACGCTTTGCGTGTTTGTCCACGTCAAGGAGAAGAACGCGAACGTCCTAAGTGATTGGATTCCTCCACCTTTTGTACGTGGTAGGGTTCACTAAAAGCGGTTAGGCTTTGGTATTTATCGGCTTACGAAGAGAAGAACACGAACGTCCTACGTGCTTGGGTTCCACCATCTCATAGACTTGGTGAGAACTTGTTTAAAGCAATTAGGCTTTGCGCTTTCGTTAACTGTGAAAGGAAGAGCACGGATGTCTTAAGTGCTCGGATTCCTCCATCTCTTGGACATGGAGAGTCCGCTTCGAGCAGTTAGGCTTTGTGTATTCGCCGACTATGAAAGGAAGAACGCAAACATCCTAAATGCTTGGGTTCCTCCATCTCTTGGACATGAGACAATCTACTTCAAGCAGTTAGGCTTTGTGTATTCGTCTACTACCGGAGGAAGAACGTGAACGTCCTAAATGCTTGGATTCCTCCCTCTCTTGGACATGGGAGAATCAGCTTCAAGCAGTTAGGCATTGCGTATTTGTCGATAGCGAAAGAAGGCACGAACTTCCAAAGATTGTGCAGAGTTATGCTCCAGGTAGATATTTAATATTTGAGTTCTACACGCGCGTCCCTTCTTTGACTTCGCGGACAACTCCAAATGTTTGAGTCATTTTGAATCCAATCGTCATCTTGAAGCATTTCTGAGCAGATTCATCTTTTTATTTTGTCGTGATTGAATTTAGAGAGACTTTCCAAGCAGAGTCATCTTCTTGCTTTGATATGACCGTACCTAGAATAACTTCCTAAGTAAACTCATCTTCTTTCTTTGGTATGATTGGACTTAGAGTAACTTTCTAAGCTGCCTACATACCCTTCCGAAGAAAGAGATCAAGTCATCACGTAGTTCAAGAACTTTTCTTTGAATGATTTTTTTTGTTTTGTTTTATTTTATTTTTTTGGTGTCATGCGCAGTTTAGGCTCGTGCTGGTTAGGAGCGTTATACTTATTGTGGGTTCTAAGGCAATATAGGCAAGTTGCATGCCCCCAGCAAAGGCGTGGACAACACTGCTTTAGGTTGTTCAAAGATGATGGTAGCGTGATTTGACTGAGCCACGTCATCTTCAGTGTCTAAACAGATTTTTTCTTGTTGTGCGAGCTTCATGATAAGGTCTTTCAACACGAAGCACTTCTCCACCTGGTGACCGATGACACGGTGGTACTTGCAGTACTTTGGGTCATTGATGCGATGCATCTCTTCCGGACGTTTGCAACCTGGCAGTTTGATTATTTTCTTTGAAGCAAATCTTCCAACATGTCAGCAATATCAGAGTCAGAATTAAGCAATTTAATCTGATTTATTTAAATAATGTTTTTTTTTTTTTTCTGATTTTGGACGACAGTATAACTCTCCACCCCACCCCTGATGTCAATGAGATTTGAACCTATGACCTCCACTGTGTTAGTTAGATTAGATAACCAACAGACCACAGCTCATCGACATGATTGATTAAATGCTTGATTTCATTCAGAATTAAGCAATTTAATCTGATTGATATTTGCATGTAATACTTGATTTCAATCAGAATTAATCAATCTAATTTGATCGATATTTGTATTTAAGGCTTGATTTTCGTCAAGATCAATCAATTTAATATGATTGATCCGTTTTAATGCTTAACTTGAACAACAACCAATCAGCGATAAGTTGACGCTTCCACGTCATTAATCGATAGACCCCTTGTGTTTTGACATGTGCCGTCCTTGGAGCTCACATAATTTTGGTGACGCACGAGCCACGTGTATCGTTTGCAGGACCCATATGTCAACTAAGTTGTTTGGTCAGAATTTCAAAGATTAACCGATTTATTTAATGACTTTTATTTTCATTAAATTTCTTGTGTCTACACATATTAAAAAACAATTCTACTGACCGCCAATAGCACATAATGCTATTGACCATCAATAGCAATAATGCTACTAGCCGTCAATAACAAATGCGCGATTGTTGCTTACATATCAAACCCAACATATACGGCAAAATAAACTGTGGTTAAGAAATAGATAACCATTACCAAACAAATAATAATACATATCACAAATGATTTTAGGTGTAAAGTTCAAGGTGGTAAAATGATTTTAGCTCAACAAATAACTAAACAAAATTTGCAAGTGATGAAGGCCTATGATATGTATTATTATTGATAGTCAATAACAAAAGAATAATTGTTCCTATCCTCTAATAAGAAATCTCATATTCGTATAGTAACTTGTTTAAAACTGAAATACAAAGGTTTCATTGTATTTCACTTACTTTACCATCATTTAGCTACTTGAAGCAAAATAATCTTGGTGAATAAATAAAGCTACGAGCTACCTTTTTACCCATTAGTATGGCATAAACCACACATGACTACCAATTGAAAACTACCCAATTACACTTAATATGCACATGCGAGGAGCCTAAATATTCAATTTCATCCTACCAAAATACACTTTGTCCTGCGATCAAGTTCATGTTTCTTAAAATGCTTCATCTGCACCAAGCACAATTTTCACCAAAATTAGAAGTTCTCCGAAACAATTGATGAATCAATAACAATAACACTGAATCATTCTCTCAAACAGTGAGGTCAATCCATTAGCAAGAAGAAAATCAACATGCAGAACAAGTCGACTCAAATTACATAGAAGATTGCATACCTCATGCTAATACAATTGATCACTTGATTATTCCTCAAAATAAAATTGCAAAAGATTTCTATTCATCACTGATCTTCAATGAAGTCACCAACACACAATCCATCGGTATATGTTAACCGTCTTCAATGATATGGCTCTCTCTCTCTCTCTCTCACATCAAATAGAGTCGATGAAGTATATCCAGATCTGATATGATATAATAGGGATATTATTGTCCATTCCACTTTAACGGAAATTAAAAGAAAAAAAGCGGAAAATGACCAAATGGTTCTTTTATGGTCATTGTAGATTTCCGTGCTGTCCGCACGGATATTCCAAACTTGGGCCCTGCGCATGGTAGAATTGTTAGAGAATTTTATATCTTGTGGTAATTTGATATTGTTTTTAATAATGGGTCTTTGAAATTTATGGGTAGTTGATATGCTCTTTGATCCTAATATATCATTATGAAAATGATATTTTGTTCATATTAAAGTATAGTGGTAATTTTGTTTCTAATTTTCCTGACAACTATAGAAACTATCTGTATAAGTGAGAAAATTTAAGTCATCACCTTCCAACATAAATGTAATACCTCGAAAATTCGTAATTAATTCTTAAATGCTTCGGGAATTATTTAAGAGTTCGTTGATACGATTTCGTGGTTCATGGATGGAGCGGAAGTATTTCGGACGATTATTTATTCGAAAAGTAT